>NW_024581911.1:0-65780 GCF_017639235.1 Corvus kubaryi | reverse complement strand
AGAGAAGAGAGAAGAGAAGAGAAGAGAAGAGAGAAAAGAGAAGTGTTTAATCCTGCAGTAACTATTGAAAGCTTTAAAAACCTCTTAAACTCCCAGTGTCATTTTCTGCTTAGAATAAGAGTCGAGTTGTAATTTTTCACTTTTCTAAAAAACAGCAGAAATTCGCCCACACACAAACCCTCAGCTGATTCGAAACTTTTACAGTAACACTAGAGGGCAGGAGAGCAGCTTTTAAACCCAAGTCTTGCAATTTCAACTTCATCTGGCTAAAGATGTGCTGAGGAACGCCCCTTTCGTACGGGAACAAAATAGAAATGAGGTATTTCTCTTCTTATAGACTACTTAAATCTGCTAAAAGTATCATTATTTTTATTACCACATAGTAGAACAAGCAAGGTAGTGCCAATTTGAGCTAAAGACATTAGTT
The DNA here is from genome assembly GCF_017639235.1 of Corvus kubaryi. Lineage (NCBI taxonomy): Eukaryota > Metazoa > Chordata > Aves > Passeriformes > Corvidae > Corvus > Corvus kubaryi. The sequence continues at coordinate 65,353 of NW_024581911.1, read as the reverse complement.
TGCAATAAAATACCCTTTCATGAACACTCTTTAAACATAAGCCAGCATCCCTCCATTCATTTCACTTATGCAATCTTTACTGGCAGATTTAGTTAATGTTTTTTTAGGCTTCTCCTCCTCCAGAAAAAAATTTTTACAGACTGTTTTATATATCTCAGTCAGTTGTAAAATTCTTCAGATTCACTGAGCTACCCTCCCCATCCATATGCTGAGGACCATCAGGTTCTGCTCTCACAACTAATTTCCTTGATAGTCAAGGGGAACAACCTCTTCTGGGTCAAAACTGTTTCTGACTGCTGTACAAAGAAGATGTGAGAATTAGTGTCTGTGAACATAGTATTTCACAGAATCTCAGCATGGCTGAGGCTTGCAGGCATCCCTGTAGGCCATTGGGTCCAACCCCCAGATCAGACAGGGCCACTGGGAGCTGTATGCCCAGGACCATGTCCAGATGACTTTTGAATATCTCCAGGGACAGGGACTCCACAACACCCTGGGCAGCCTGTTCCAGTGCTTGGTTACCCTCGCAGGGAAAAAGTGTTCTCTGATGATCAGATGGACCCTTTGGAGGTTTAGGCTGTGCCCATTGCCTCTGCTTAGCATTGCCCCACTGGGCACCAGTGACCACAGTATTTATTTATAAGATGCAGAATCATGCATAACTATTTGTCACACCAGAGCATTTTAAAATGTGCAATCTGGCACTAAAACAAAGGAACCAAAACCAGTCTGGAACCTCAGATTAGGAACTTCTGCAGTAGCCAATGCTGTTTTAAAATGGGAGTGCATAGGAACCCCCTGAACAAGTCACAAGCTCAATAATCAGTCATGGGAAAAAGCATGCTCAAGTCTCACTCCTAAACAACACAAGTGTCTAGGGATGTAAAATAAAGAGGGGATTCACACCATGAGCACATATCTGTCAAAATGCAAATGTGATTATGCAAAATACCAAAAGCACCTGCAAGAACAGTCATCGTGATCTATCTAATACCTAGATAGCATGAGAGATTTTGTCTACTTGTCGTGGGAACATGTTCCTTTTTTTTTTTTTTTTGCTAAAAAGTTTCCATGAAATGGTGAAGTGCTTCTCTGACACGCATGCTGATGAAACGGCAATGACAGGAGTTAAAAAGCAGCTGCAACACAAGTGATAGGAGATAAAAGACAACCTTTAGAGGGTAATGTCAGAGACAACAATAAACATGGGGATGGGGAAAAAAAGCAAGCAAAACGTATCCCAAAGATGTTACAAAACTGCTTTTCAAGGAAATCAAAAGTATACATATTTTAGCTACTTTCTGTTTCACATAGATTGTTTCTTATGCAGCCATTGATTAAATTTCTTTATGGAATTGAAGGATACAAGTGCCAATCTATAACATCTCAGTATGAGAAAGCTGCATCTGTCTGGTACAGTGACCTGAGAAAAGTAAAAGTTGTTCTCCTGATATGATTGTTTCAAACATTATAGCTTAGTAACAGGATAATCCAAGCCCATATTTCTTTAAAAAGAACTGCCAACAAAGTAGATTTCATGTTAGCTAATCAGAAAACATGTCATGGATTTCCTTGTCCATGCTGGTGATGAACTACAGTGGTGAGCAGTTCTCTTCACAGTTAAAGGAAATGAGTAGGAAACTGTAGAGGTGCTCAAGCGTCAGTCCGTGCAAGATGTGCTGAGTCTCATAGGCAACAAAGTGATCACAGCACTCACTACTTCACTGTCCCAAAGTCTAGAGAGCAAACTCTTAACCAAGCAGGCACATCAGCAGACTAGTCCCATACAGATGTCACAAATACTCTACAGCAACTGAGATCATACTTAAATATAACTACACTCCTACATGTGGAGAAAATTCCTTGAGGCCCTAGGGTAGACTCCATTACAACAATACATTTAGATAACTGTGAGATAGGTCTCCTTCTAGTCAGTAGAAATCTAATTAACACAAACAACGGAGTCCAGAGAGCCAGTCAACTCCCCCTAATGCAGACAGGTATGCTTGGTCAGCCATATTATTGATATTGCTCCACTGACAACAGAAACTTCCAGGAAAATGACAAAATCTAGAGCAATGGCAAAGCAAGCCCTGAGCACATCACTTGCCTCCCAGTACATCTAGCTCAGCTCACCACCTCTGGCTACATAGATACCACAAGTCTTCCCAACAGAAATCTAAGGAAAATAAGACATCTTAAAAGATGTCTTATTTTAAAGAAAATCTTAATGAAGCAGAAAATAACTCTAAGAGCTAAGTCTTACTTCTGCACATCCTCATACAATCTCTTTAAACATACATAGAGGAGCCTAACTGTAGTCAGTTAACATAGCTTTGTAAAAGTCACCTTTTGTGATGCAAATATTTATGTATTTCTCAGTGTTAAAATTTATCCTGCAGGAGTTACATTTTATTGTGATCAACGTGAAGAAGCAAAGGAAAATTGTGCTTTCTTCATTTCCTTAAAACAGACTTCTCTTTTTTTGATTCCTGAGCAAGAAAGATGAAACATCCTTAAGTTCACCCTAGGCACCTCTGCTAGCCACAATGGAGTAGTACTGCATGAAGGAGAGAAACCAGCATAGAAGAGGCCATTTCCCTAAAATTTATCTTTTGAAAAAAGCAAAGCCAAATGTGATCATGGTTGTTTTGATACAATCAATGGGATTCACTCATCACCACAGCAAGGAGTAAAAACCTGCTGCAGAGAACAAATACCAAGATTCTTTGCTTTACAGCAATAGGTTTGCATCATCTAAATAACCACAGGACAAAGAGTGTTCTACGAGCAGCAAACCCACAAAGGCTGTTTTTTATCGACTGACTCATGTAGCCTTCAAATTATTTGCCAAGCCCCAGATTCTCTTCCTCCATAGTAGCTCTAGTCCCTGTCCTCCCATGTCCTTGAAGCCTTCTGACAAAATCTCCAATGGCAATCCTGAGCTATACACCTCCTCACTGGACTGCTGCCAGGCCAAATGGAGCAGGTAACTTCTTAGTTGGAGCTGTAGCCTTTCTTGAGGGAAAAGGGGTGCTAGTCTGTCCACGTCTCTCTCATGTTGACAGTGACTTCCACAAAGCTTGCAGAAACTAACTCTGCAGTTGGAGACCTGTCAAACTTTCTTGACAGTGACTAATGGCATGAAAGATGTTTGGAAGAGGCAGGCCTGATTTACAGCAGTTGTGTAAGCCAAGCTAAAATAAGAAGAGGAAATTTAAATAAAGACCTCACTTTAATTGCAGATTGTGTTTTTGACAGCTCATGCAGTTCATAGTGAGCAATCAAGTAATAGATCAGGTACAGAAATGTCATGCTAATAAGCCTAGAAGAGATGACACAACTTCTGTATGAAAAGGCAAGAATTCTGTAACAGAACTGAAGAATGCTGGTAGGACACAAGATAAAGCCAACTGCGTTGCTTTTCATCCTTCTCCTCTTCCACGCATGCCACAGATATTCTCAGTTGATCAAGTTCAGTCCATTTCCCCATTCATCTTTTATAGACCCACTGAAAATCAAAATAATACCTTTTTCCAAGTCCAGACATGCTGCAGGCAGCTGAGGGAGAGTCACACCCCATGGGAGCAATTCAGATATTCTGCCTCTGTAAAGTGGGGATTGCCAAGGGCTGCCCCTTGGTAGGTCTGCAGTACTTGTACACAACATTGGAAACAGAAGCCCGCATGGGTTTGGGGTGGCAGGGATGAAGAAGAAAAACTTCAGAATGAGGGCAGTAGAAAGTCACTAACTTTTTCCACTTACCTGAACAAAACAGCTGAGTTAGGGGCCATCTCTGAAACCTTCCCAGAAAGACTGACACCTGCTCCTGGGCTATTTCAGGAGGAACTTCTCCCACTTCAACACACATCTCGGTTTCAGAAACCTCACTTCAGTTACAGTACTCAAGCCAGAAACGAGGACACTTTTCCAATATCAAAGAAGACTTTTTTCATGTACAAACTGAAAGCAAACACATTCACTTTTACTTGATCAGGTTTATCTGGTCTGGTGGAAGGTCACCCTACCTGTGGCAGGGAGGTTGGAACTAGACAGTCTTAAAAGTGCTCTCCAACCTGAACTGTTCTGTGATTTTATGAAACATGCAAAAGCATCAAACTGACTCAGAAACAGTAATTTAAAAGCAGCAGGAAGATGCTATGTGGTAGCACCAGCACATATCATGTCTACAGGTATTTTTAGAACAAAAGAAAGAAGATATCTAAAAGGAGATAAAAACATAGGAACTTCCACAAAGTGAGGAAGTCTTAATATGACTGTGGAGCTCTCCACTTCCTCTCAAGATTTAAGATACTTGAGTGCAAATTTGTAAATCAGTTCATTTTAACTGACTCTCTGTACCCTCACCACTGTTAAAAGTACTATTAAGCAAAGCAGTAGGTATATCAACACCACTTAACCATTAGTTTTGCTCTCTACTGGTTTTGAATCTGAAACTTACGTATTATTTGAAACTATATAACATTCAAAATTTCCCCTAAAATTGTTCACACCTAAAATAATTTTTAAGCCTCAATCACCAGTTCACAAAGATCTTGCTGTTCACAACATGATGTGTCAGCCCCATCTATTTGCCCACATGCCTACATAACTCCCAGTGAAGGAGCAAAACTATGGAGTCTGTCCATAAGGGTGCTTTCTTTGAATGACCAGCTACTTCATGAGTGCTGATGTCAGACCAGCTTCCTGCTGAAGAAACAGGACTGGAGCCCACCTGAGCAGAGCCACTGGGCCTGCACTCCTGTAGCCCCACAGCATAGCTTAAGCAACCACTCCTCTGAGCTCCAGCCCCAGAAATAGCTCCCTCAGATGAGCTAAATTTTCAGGAAAACGTGAAAAAGCAGCACATAACACATGCTAGAGAGCAACGTGAGATGATGTACTCTGCTTTGACAATGTAAGAACTAGATACATGCTAATGGAGAAATAACACTCTCTGTGTGCATTTCAGTACCTGCTTCCGCATGTTTGTAAAGCATTCCCTGGACCACTCCAAGATCCTACAGATGACAGGTCCTCTCTGTGCTTCAGAGCAGCTCCCAGTGACCGTGGCTGTTCTTAACTGTCACCCATCCCCAACAAGAGCGTTTTCTTCTCTTCCAACCCCCACACTTCCTGTGCATCTTTTTTTTTTCCCCAGACAAGACTTCTATCTCAGTGGTTAGCACCAACTCCTAATTTTCATATTTTATTTCACTTTTTTGTTCTGCATTTCATTAAGTTTCAAACTCAGTTTCTCTACTGAGATATTTAAACTAAAAGAGGGTAGATTCAGACTAGAAAGAAGGAAGATACATTTTATGATGAGGGTGGTGAGGCACAGGAACAGGTTGCCCAGAGAAGCTGTGGATGCTTCATCCCTGGAGACATTTGAGCTCAGGTTGGATGGGGCTTTGAACAACCTGGTCTAGTGGAAAGTATCCCTGCCCTCAGCAGGGGGGTTAGAGCAAGATGGTCTTTGGAGGTCCTTTGCAACCCAAACCATTCTATGATTCCATGATTTTTAAATTCATCTTGTTCTCTCTGAATTACTGCAGTTTGCTGCCCTGATGTCTCACACTGAATAGAAGCCACTGATCTCTGGTGAGTTCTTATTACACCTGGCCTAAGAGGGAAATGTGCCACATAAGACAAATCATGGGCTCTGTCACTCAGCATTTTCTAAATGTTACCAAAATGTCACTCAAACATCTTTTATTGTACACAGGAAGACCCACAAGCTGATGAATACATATGCTGTTATTTCCATACTGATTTCAAAGAGGATTTTAAACCAACACATGCAATGAGTGGAGTGGTAGTACTCACAACAAGCCACAAGTTTCTGAGAACTGAAGGTACAAAAGCTTGATTTCATCCTGCCATGGAAGGTATTTGTACACCCAGAAGGTGTCTTTAGGGAAGTTGAACACGATAATAACCCTCACTAGATAGGACTGTTGGATCCAAGGAAAGCACTATCACATGGATTCGTTTCTTCATTATGTGATCTAATGAAAAGATGAACGAGAATTTTGCTGTTTCCAAGATGTCCGTTACCAAAATATGAAAAAGTAGCAGACCTTCAAATGCAGTTGAGTAAAAAAAACCAAATAAATTTATGCTTTACAGCAGGCACAAAACAAGTATCTGCCATCTGCAGCACACAGACTCAATGACCAATTCAGAGAAGAATTTGCTCCCAAAAGGTGACACAGTGTGAGGTGAAAAGCTGACCTAACTAGTAACTGGAGGAAATCACTGAAATCAAACAGTTTTACATCAAAGTGCAGCAACTGCAAATAATTCAAGAGAGGGCACATGGATCCATTTTCCTCAAATGGAGACTGTTTGCTTGTGACCAGCTGCCACCTTTGTGGCCTTCTCCACACTGTAATCCTGACACAAGTCTTTCTTCTCCATCAAAGCAAACACATGTGATTCTTCTTCTTGTCCCAGGCATACCCACTCCAAGATGTATTGGGCAACACCTGAATTACTACAAATCTGGCATTTTAATGGTTCACATTACTTGGGTTTCAGTAGTGAAAGCTGACATGGTTCAGCAGTGTCCTAGTGGATGATTCTCTAATCTGTGTGATGCCAAAAATGCTTGAGACATGCAGGACTCATAGAAAACTTCCTGACACACCATCCACCAGCCCTGCAAAGTCCTAAGGGAACATTTTCACCACAAGGATGCAGCAGCCAAAGAGGGCTCTCAGGGCAACAGATCTCTATAGGAGCCCTGGCAGAGACAATCGCAGGGTGTGCTGAGCTGGAAGGGACCCACAAGGATCATCGAGTCCAACTCCCGGCCCTGCACAGCACCATCCCCAAGAGTCACACCATGTGCCCAAGACCATTGTCCAAACGCTACTTGAACTCTGTCAGGCTTGGTGCTGTGACCACTTCCCTGGGCAGCCTGTTAAAATGCCCAGCCATCCCTCTGGGTGAAGAACCTTTTCCTAATATCCCACCTAAACCTTCCCTGGCACAGCTTCAGGCCATTCCCTCGGGTCAAATTCCACGGACAATCTTTCACTTCGACACTGTGAAGAAGCCCATCAGCACAAATTTCTCGGGGTATGGACTGCAGAGAAAAGTCCCAGGATATGTTTATTTGGGGCGTGTGGAGGCAGGGGCCCGCGCAGGAGGATGTCCCCGGCGGCCCCACCGCTCCCGGAACGCCGTGCTCAGGGCGCTGTTTCCGGGAGGGAGGGAGAGAAGGTGGGGGGCGGATTTGGGCGCTGCACCGGTGGGCGGCCCGCGGTCCCTCGGCGGCTCCGGGATCCAGGACGGCGCGGGAGCGAGGATGAATTTGGAGCGGCTCAGGAAGCGAGTGCGCCAATACATCGACCAGGTGAGCGCCCAGCGGGGGCTGCTGGGGAAGGGGCGGCAGGCCCCCGGGTTTTCCTCGAGGAAAAACCGGTCTCGGCGTGGCTCCCGCAGTGAGGGAGGCCAGGGCGGGGCGGGCAGCGGTGCCGGCCTCTGCAACGGCTGAGAGAGCGTAATTTTGTAATTATGCCCCGTTTTCTCTGGAAGGGGAAGGAGCGGCGGTAGCACAGGGTGCGGCGGGCCGGAAGCGCCGCCTGTGCGGTCTCCAGTGGCAGCCGGGGCCTCCCGGTGGGTTTTCCTAGTTTCTCCCTCGTGTGGAGAAGGAGGAGGGGAGCCGCTGTGGGGCTGCTGTGTAGCGAAGGCGTATTTGCAGGATCCCGCCCTCTCGGATTGTGCAAGCTCGGCCGTGCTTACCTAAGGCAGGGGAAAACGGCCTCAGTTGCTCCAGGGCAGGTTCAGGTTGGACATCAGAAAAAAAAAAAAAAATCTCGTCGCTGAAAGGGTGATTAGGCACTGGAACCGACTTCTAGGGAAGTGGCGGAGTCACCCTTCCTGGAAGTGGACATGGCACTTGGTGATATGGTTCAGTGGGTATGGTGAGTTCTGACAAAGGTCGGACTTGATTATCTTGGATGTCTTTTCCAACCTTAATGATTCTATGATCATTACAAGGGGGAATGGATTCAAACTAAGAGAGGTTAGGTTTAGATTAGATAGTAAGAACAAATCCTTTACTGTGAGGGTGGTGGGGGTGGAACTTGGAACAGGTTTTCCAGAGAAGCTGTGGATGCCCCATCCCTGGAAGTGTTCATGGCCCGGTTGGATGAAGTTTTGAGCAGCCTGGTCCGGTGGAAGGTGTTCCTGCCCATGGCAGGTTGGAACTAGACAATCTTTAATCTTTTTGACTCAGACCATTCTGTGATTCTCTAGCTGGTGATTAAACTCATCACACTCCTGCAATGCTGCAGACGGCTCTTAGGAGGGCAGGGTTGTTTTCATTTGTTGATGGATTCAGCAATTATGTTGCTGCAGGGCAAAAAAGAAAAAAAAAAGACACAAGAGAAAAAATGCATTAATAAATTAGATTAAATGTAGCATCAAACTGTTCTGCTCTCCTTCCAGTTCAGACTTGGTGCAGGCATCATTGCTGAGGAAAGCACATCCCTTAAATCAGCAAAGACATTTCTCTGTGTGGCCAGCAAGTCTGACTGAAAGGCTGATTAGGGACCTAAGCTAATTTGGTGGGTTTGATTGGTTTGGTTTGCTGTTCTCATTTGAGCTAAACTGTTTCACCAAGCTGCTTTGCTGCACAGCTGTATAGACAGCTGTGCACTTTTGAGGAAGGGGCATCAGGAGAAACATGAGGTTGCTTTTTTGTTTAGTAATGTGTCATTCTATAGTACTGTAAAACTGCTCAACAGAAGTCATGCAGTGCCTTGTAGGCCTGGATTATACCTTTCTTTTGTGGTGTTGAGAGAATTATTTAAGTCTCTTTTCTTTTAGACAGCTACTAAATGTGTGTGGGGTTGTTTTGTGGGTTTTTGTGGATTTTCTTTTCCCCCTTGGGAGTGCAGATTGAACTATTCTCTTGACAAATTTGCTGGGCGTTCTTAATCCCCATCAAGTTGGAAATGTGGGAGCACATGATAGAAGAGGCCGCTTAGGTCATGGAGTGTGGTGCTTTATGAGGACTAGGATACCATCAGTGTGTGCGTTTCAGAAAAGACTGCCAGACCTCTGCTCCAAAAGCATAATCCAGTCTCTGAGGTTCTGAACAAACTCCACAACTGCAATGGTGTGGGAGAGGACAGAAGCCATCAAGGCTTTCTTAGTCTTCAGAGAATCACAGAATGGTTTGGGTTGAAAGGGACCATAAAGACCATCCAGCTCCAACCTCCCTGTGAGGGGCAGGGACACCTTTCACTGGAGCAGGCTGCTCAGAGCCTCATCCAGTCTGGCCTTGAACACTTCCAGGGATGGGGCATCCACAGTTTATCTGGGCAACCTGTTCCAGTGCCTCACCACCCTCACAGCAAAGAACTTCCTCCTAACATCTAGTCTAAACTTTCTCTCTTTTTCAGTTTGAATCCATTCCCCCTTGTCTCCTTACTACATGCTCCTGTAAAGTCTTAGAAATCCTTGAAATGGCAGGGTATTTGTTAAATGTCCAGCATATCCTCGGCATCATATTAGGCCTCATTGCATGGAGTGAGATAAAAAGGAACCACAGTAATGCCTGGTGATCTTCTCAGGAGATAATCCCAGCCAATTCTGTGAGATTTTGCCTGGCACCGCAAATCTGGTGGCAGCGTTAGCTGGGTTAGTGGAATATACCTGCAAATTCTGCTTCAATCTGACCTCTGGTTGCCACCACTCTTACCTATGCCACTCACTTCTGTCAAACTGGAGTCTCAAGAGGGAAACCGTGTATCCAAGAATGAGGGGAAATTCATGCAGGCACTATGGATTTATGTGAGGTTGAAGCATCTTGACTGGAGAAGGAAAATTTCTTGATTGGAGATGGTGCTGCTGAAGTTACCTGAAGTAATTTATGTGCCCTTTTTATATATATAGTGTTCTCTTTCTTCTAAAATGTAGCATTTATTTTAACTGGAGGAGGGAATTCTTCCTACTTTTTCAGTGATGGCAAATCAACTAACGACCTATTGCCGTACTTACTCAGCACATAACTTTTGGTCAAAGATACCTGCATTATATTGAAGATAAATGAGCAACTCTACATTACTTTTGGATATCCCTTGGAGGTTACAGTATTGGCCCTTTTAAACTATGTTTTTAAGTTACAAAGATCTGAAATGTGAATCACTATTCATTAGAGACTACGTGCACAAGATGTTAAATCTGACTGATGTACAGTGTATTTTAAAATTATCCAGAAAAGCTAACCCTAGAGAAATACTAATTATTTCTGTCATGCTTTCACAGCAACAGTATCAAAGTGCCCTGTTTTGGGCTGACAAAGTAGCTTCACTGTCTCATGGTAAGTGGTTGCTTTTTTTATTGTATTTTATTAACCTCTTTCTGACAGTGTTCTGTTTTGGTGGGGGTTTAGTGCTGTTTGGCTAAATGTTAATGTTTTGAGTTTGGTGTAAGTGCTTTTTTGTGATCTTTGGAATGCTGTTCTCCTAAACAGAGCAGAGCTCGTCTCCCTTCCCTTTTGAACTTCGTGTTAAAATTCATGTTTGACCAAACCTTAAGGTTTGCTTTCCTTAAGAAACAAAAATTAAAAAACAAGAGCAACAAGAGACCATGGTGGTCTCCCACAGGACTCACAGTTGCCCTGGGTGACAAGTACAGTGCGGGTTTACAGAGGGAGTTGATGCTGGTTGCCTGCGTCTGCCAGCACTTACACTTCTTAAAGTGATTCCAGGGGCTTAATCCCACAAAGGCTTTGGTTGCCAGTAAGGTAGGAGGGTACTAAGCTGTACTTCTGAAATTGCAGCTGCAAGCTATGGAAGTCTACTGCTTTCACTGTAGTTAGGTTCCCACTGATCTCTTTACTGAGAGAGACATTTATGGGTTGTTTTTTTCTGCCCTATGTCCAAGAGCAGGGTAACCTGCAACTGCTGCTTTTTAAAATCTGTATCATTGTTGTCTCCTCCTCATGACACACCTCTGTTACTACATTCTTTGTGCTCACTGTCCAGTGCACTATCTGATGTCGTTAAAGTTAAAATCTGATTATCTTTTCCTTGTAATCTCTCACTGATAGATATTGTAAGTTCTCTGTACATATTTATAAGTAAAATTTTGTAGCTCGGTAGGATGCTAGAGTAGGGGGAAGATACTTCTCTAGTGAAGCAAAAATGAACATTCTGTATTAAAGTGTTTGAAGATATATTGTAAAGCAATGATTTATAATTTGCTCTTTTTTAGAGGAACCACAAGATATCTACTGGTTGGCCCAATGTCTTTACCTAACAGCTCAGTATCACAGGGCAGCACATGCCCTTCGATCGCGGAAGTTAGATAAGGTAAGTCAGTTTAGTCAAAGACACGCTACTGTTACCCCTCTTTTAAGACTCAGCTGCTAACCACAGTGACTTCTTCACCATCACAAGATTATGTTTATAAGAAAAGTAATTGAGAAAGCTGCATGATGTAGTTTATAATGATGTAGCTATAGCCCTGTGTTCAATTGGTCAGGTTCAAAGTGGTGTCCCCGGATGGGGTCACAGAAGAGAGAAGGGGTCCAAGGATGTGCAACTGCCGCAGGTATGGGATTGTCACTTCAGATGTAGTTGTTTCAATTTTCCTTCCACTCTGATAATGAGTGGTAAAGGCAAGAGTGAAGTAAGTGTCCTTCAAGAGTTTAGTAGTAGAGAAAGTGTTACAGGCTTGGTCAGGAAGGATTTTTGGTGGTGAAAGGGGTGAAGAAGCCATAGAACTGAAGAAGGAGAGAGCGAAATGGAGTCTGGCAGTGTAAGCAAACATGCTCTCTCTTTATAACTAATATGTATGAAACTTCTCTTTCAGTTGTATGAGGCATGTCGCTACCTTGCAGCTAGATGTCATGTGAGTACATATTTTAACCCCTATTGGAAACAAACTAAACTAAACTAAAGACACGTCTTGGGATGATTAGGTACCTGATAGGCAGTGTAGATATTTATGTTCATTGGAGCAACAGGTTTAAATTTTCTGACAGTTAATTTCATTCTTTAACTTTCAGTTGGGTCACTGGAGTATCCATTGTGGCACTACTTTGAAGAAATCCAACTGACCTTCTTTTCCAGGAAACACTCCTCTAATATTTTGTGGAGAAAGAATATGAAACATTTTTGTCTTGTGTCTTCATGTTTACACTGTTACTTGGTTGGTTGTAATCTGACCAAAGGAGATGCGATTTATGGTTGTGTAATTATAGTTAGCAGCTTTATACTTCTGTATAAAATGTCATACATAAAAAGGAAAATGCAGTGCTTTCAGAGACACAACTGAATCAATTGGTAGATTAAATACAGAAATTTGAAAGAGAGTAATGTGCTGCTTATAGAATAAGATGATTGTATTTTATTAAACACTGTGTTAACTATTTTTAGAACCATACCTCTCTGACTGCATAATGCTGAATAATAGATTTTTCTGTACATGCTTATTTTACAGTTTTTGCATTTTTGCATATTATAGATGACCAGTAAAAGAGCTAACTGCAGTTATAAAATGACATATGGCCAAATAAGAAAATGCATGCATGAAAATCTTGCTGATAAACACTGGTTGTTATAACGTATGCCTTTGAAACATGATGCTGTGTTTATTGGTGCTTTATGTACAGATTTTTCAAAACCTTGTCTTTTACATGCACATGTTTGGTTAGTATGCTGCAAAAGAGCATCAACAGGCTTTGGATATCCTCGATATGGAGGAGCCAATCAACAAACGACTTTTTGAAAAGTACTTGAAGGATGAAAGTGGGTTGAAAGATTCTACCACAGACTGGGAGATGTCACAGTCCTCTGTAAGTGACATTATTTTAAAAAATATTTTTGTAGAAAAAAGAAGTGTGAAGTCAGAAAGTGATTTCACAGCTCTATGAATCTGAAACTGCATTAAGGCTTTGTTTTTCAGATAACATAATCTTCAGAAATGCTGAATCGTTCTTCTTTCAGACACAATTTGTGTGTTAGCTCACCTGTATGAAAATAACTCGGTATGCAAAAATAAACAGTGCTTTTCAACAACTTCTTGTAAATTATTTGCAGACACTTAGCAGGAACTTCATGATCTAGCATTGTTTTTTACAGTCTTTTAGCTCTGTCTTGGTAATGGATGCTAACATTTCTTTCAATTGGGCTGCAGGTTCTGAGATAACAAAGCAAGATTTTTTTCTTCTCCAGTTATTTTTAATGAAATACTTCATAATGACTCAAGTGGTGTTCTCAGTGGGATATTCTTTGATCACATTTGTGAAAATTATGTGAGCTGAAAGTGAAGTTTTTGAAGCTCAGTGAAAAAATTCTGTGTAGACGCACAGTTTAAAGAGATTGGTACCACGTGTAGGCTGAAGGGTCTGTGAAGAGTCTTCAGTTTCAGGGGTACAAGCTAAAATGTATTAGCTGAAATTACAGTGTAGGTGATTGACAGACAGCATTTTTCCTGTAAGACTGAAGTAGCAAAGTGGGTTACACTGTTGATGTGAACTGATTTTGAATGCTGGTATAATGGGATTAAAGGACTGTTAGGTCTGATGATTGAGCTGAGTACTGGGTTAACTTTCTCTTTTGCTGACACTTTTGTGACCTTCTGACTGAACTGAATACCCATCTAGGGATTTTGAAGGAACATGTTAGTTAATAAACATTGGAGCACAACTGGTAATTATGGTCTTTCACTGTTTTCTTTTCTGGAATATCTATGTTTTGGATTGAAAATAAGGATATATTTTTCTGTTCAGAACAGCTGAGTCTGTTGACTTAGTCTTTCTCATCTCTACTGTGGTCATTCTTGTCTTGCATGAAGTATGTGGTTTAATGGTCAGCAAAGAAGTGTATTGCCTTGGGAAGTGACAGTGATATTTATTTCTCTATGTTGAATATGAAGGGAATATAGTATAATTAGGTTACAACTCGGCTTGTTTATTATTATAATACTTGTTTATTTCGAGCATGTGTTTGTTTGGCAGTAGGTAACCTGGTAGAGCATTCTTTGGATTTTTTTGAGGTAGTAGAGACAACTTTTTATTTAAAGACAGCACTAGAAAACCAGGTTCTATCATGCATGAAATACTTTTTACTTTCCAGGGAGCACATTTGATTTGTGCTCCAAACTAAATTGCAAACACTGATACAGTCTTTGACCTCCAGTCCTGCTTTTCCACCAGATCAAGAGCTCTATATGCCTTTTGCGAGGGAAGATCTATGATGCTTTGGATAATAGAACCCTGGCAACTTACAGCTACAAAGAGGCCTTGAAGCTTGATGTTTACTGCTTTGAAGCATTTGATCTTTTAACATCACACCATATGCTGACAGCACAAGAAGGTCTGGAGAGAAGTATTTCTCAAATACAAGTAAAATTTACCTGCTTTCTCAATACGTGTTTTCCTAGATAAAAATTAAGGCAATACAACAAGTAACAGACTTCAAAACGTTAAGAATGGAAAATGTATAAAATGAGTGAAAATTAACATTTGCGCAAATTTGCGTTTGAACTTCTATTTTTCAGTCCTGCAGTGCTAAGAGTTGAAAGAAACAAAGTAACACAGCTGTCCTGGTTGTTAGCTCCTGGAGCTCTTCTGCTCTGCCCAGCCCAAACAAAGTTTTATCATGTGTTCTCAATTTCACAGGCTTTGAATCAGTGAAACGCTCCTGGGGTTTGCTTAGGTACATAAGGCATTGGTTAATAGAGCATTCTAAGTGATAAAATTTGACGTGTGGAGTAAATAAAAATAATGATGTGTTACTTCATCTTTATTAAATTTTATTTTAAAGTGTAGAAAGAATAACTAATCAATCCTTAATTTCCAAAATTAGTAGTAGTATCTGTTTCAGTGTATCTGTGCTGTTGTAGTCCTTGCAGTTGGGATGACCATCATAAAATCCTTTGCCTCCCTAAGTTCTGAAATGTTGGATTTTGCTGTTTCTTCTGTAATATGACCACTTCAATGTTTTTTAATTCATATAGAAAAAGAACTTCTTGAATCTCTACCTCTTAATAGACAATGTACGGAAGAAGAAAAGGAATTGCTTCACTTTTTATTTGAGAATAAATTGAAAAAGGTAAGTCCAAAAATTGACTAAAAAGCTGGAGAATTGAAAGTATTGACTTCGAGAGTAAATTTTCTTGGATCCCATTTATTCTGAACATTGAAATAAATATGAGCTTTGTAATTTTTAAAATTTTTGATGCAGTACATCTCACTTTGTGCAGTAGTGCAACAGTTTTCTGTTAATTATTTTCTGGTGTGGTGACAACTTGAAATTCTGATTTACATTTTTGAAAATTTATTTATTGAGAAACTTCTAGATGAGGAAAAGGAGTGTTAACAATGTAGACAAAATGTCAGTTACCTGAAAATACTGGGCTATAACAACATCATTCCAGACTATTTTTATCCAAAGATAAGGTGAGAGCACTAAAAATATATATTGCTCAATTTTGATTTCTACAGCCTACACAAAAGATACTGACTATGGCAAGCATTTTGTGTGTTCTAAATGAGCTTTTAAGTACATTTGAAAGAAGCATTTTACCAAATACAGGTTTTATGGACTTTCAGTTTAAAAATAAAACTTTTAAGAACTTTAATTCTTAAATATATTTTTAGGACTAAAAATATTGATACTTTTACCATCTGATTTTAGTTTAGTTTTTGTTTCAGTTGGGGCTTTTTTTGTCTTTCAGTATAATAAACCCAGTGAAACACTGATTCCTGAATCAGTAGATGGTCTTCAGGAAAACCTGGATGTGGTAGTATCCTTAGCAGAAAGGCATTATTACAACTGTGACTTCAAAATGTGTTACAAGCTTACTTCAGTGTAAGTGCACAAAGCAACTTTCAGGTTTTTTTCTTGTGTGATGGACTGTAATAATTATGCCTGGACTTGCAGCAAATATTGTTGTTCAATAGGTAAACATACATAACAATTTGATATGTATTGCAATATATATGTCATATATTATATATGTCTCAGGTATTTAAAATATGTAGTTTGTGTCTGGCAAGACATGGTATTTTTATAATACACAGAAGAAGTATCCAAGGTAAAACTCTGCTTAATCAGCACTGTGCTGCATTTCCCTTCATGCATCCTTTTCCTTATCCTGGTACCTTCAATATTCTGTGCTCCCTACCTACATCTTGTTTGGCCTTCAGAATGAACTGATTTGAATCATTTGGTTAGTTAGGAAGTTTGGTTTCTCTGGCAAATTAACAGTTACAATGTTATTGATAATGATCAAAAGATATTATTAATTTAAAAAGCTAGCATGTTATTTCTAATTTTGATGGCCGAGTACGTTTTATTGGTTGTTATGTAGCCCAGGCATGCGCTGCTGCTCTGTTGTCAGAGGGGTCAGAACGCTACCATGGTTTGCTTCTCAGCTACTGTAGATCTGGACTCATGGATGTGTTTCTGAATGCCACAGGAAACAAAATTTTACAACTGAGCTAAACATGACTCCTAAGGCATACTGCCTGGTGTTAACCTCAGGAAGTTGAGGACTACTGCTTGAAAGTTGCTGTCAAATGTATGGAAAAGATGAACAGAAATATTGTTTGCTGTCTGATGGTTAAATTTGAAGTGACCTGCAAAACAAAAGAGCATTTTATTCTGATTTTCTAATTGTGTATTCAGCTTGTCAGAATCCTCTGTTATCCTCTTTTGCTAAGCTAAATTAACTGTTATATTTCTGGTCTGTAGAGAGCCTTTATTATGCTGTTAATAGTTATCTTTTAGTAACAAATAGTTTTCTAGTGCCTAAAGTGGTAATTAACTGGAACATTACATGCTATAGAAGCAGCTTGCTTTTAAACCATTAAAGTTTTTGAAATGTGCATTACAGATTTTTTTAATTTTTTTTTTTTTAGAGTGATGGAAAAAGATCCCTTCCATGCAAATTGTTTACCTGTACATATAGGGACACTTGTGGAGCTTAACAAAGCAAATGGTAAGGAGCACAGCACTTAATATGAGTCAACAGAAGGCTGTAAAGCCCCAATTTTAATAAAGAATTAAAGATGCCAAGAAACCCCCTTATACACCATTTGAAAAATTACATGTATTTTTCCTCCTACCTGCTGTTTCAAGAAAACAGTGGTAACTGGTAAAAAAGGGAATTTCAGAGCTGACAGCAGGATTGAGGGTTAAGGGGAAGTAGTTGTGCAAAGAGTTCGTGATCATGAGTGTTGCTGTCTTTTAACCCCTGGACTGTGTAGCCGGGAGCCAGGGACCTACAGTGCCTCATCCCTGTCATTGTGATTTCTGTTTCCAGGTGATCTTTGTACAGTATCTGGCTGTACTTTTTCTGCTCAACAATAAAATATAATAAATTAAAGTAGAAAGAACTCTTCAGCAGTTATGTATGCTTAGGTGAACATGCTTATTTTGTGATAGAAAAAATTCTAGACTCTTCTTGCCTTTGCTGTTGTGAAGGCCTCTTTTTAGTTCAAACAAATTAATAATCATGCAAAACCTTTGTTGGAATTACAGTAGTAGCTTACTTGCAGCTGGGGTGGCTTTTTCTCATTCCAGACTGCAAGTAAATCAATTGAGCAGCTTGAATGTCTTTAAAATCAATTAGAAGATAGAATAAGGAGCTCATATGCTGTGCAATCTCTCATGATGGTTCATTATAAGTACACAAATAGGTCATTAGGTGTACTGGTACTTCTTGGTGATTAGTGAATATACTTCCCAGTTAATTTACAGTTAAGTACCTCTGAAAATGGGGCCAGTACTCTGTTTTTTCTTCTAAATCTGCCTTGAGAAGCATTATGTACGTAAGTTAGTATTTTGTAAGCCAGTTTTAACATTTGGTTTTTTCTGGAGCTGAGAGTTGATACAAAGTGCTCCAGGACAATCTCATCGGTTTAAGAGCACTGTGCTCTGAAGAAATAGAAACTTTACATTCGAAATTGCATAGGCAATAGGATTGTTATCCTGTAGCTGATAACTGCTGCAATTATTAGAAAATCTGTAGTAAGTTATTCCAGTAACTAGAATTATTATTTTTACTAAAAAAGTAATCACTTGAAATTATTCCAAATAATATAATAATTTATTTGCTTTTGTCCTATTTTCAGCATATTAATGCACAGGACTCTACTTTGAAATAGATCTAGCCAGTATGTTATACCTTTTAGATGTAGGAAGTTGAATAGTGTTTTACCTTGACAAGGTACATTCAAGTGTAATACTACTGGCATTTATTTTAATGTATGTTAATGACCTAAGTTGTTGCAGAATTCTTCAAGGGTGGGAAGTATAGCTGCTTATTTGTGTGGTATGAAGACTTATGGGTTGTTTTGGTTGGGTTTTCTTTAGCTAATTGCAAAACTGAATCTATTTTGAGGCAGTTTGAAGCATTATCACTAAAAGAAAACATTTTATTCCCATGCGGATTAATAATGTTAGATGTTCTGTGTATTTTGTATGGAAAGGTAAAATACTTGAAACATCTAAATGTTTCAGTTTGTTTTAATTTTCTTTTCTTGTTTCTTCCCACTATGTAGAGCTTTTCTATCTTTCTCACAAACTGGTGGACTTGTACCCGAATAATCCTGTAAGTTGTTCTAAGCTTTTGTTGCCAGGTAGTTTCTTTTTTAGGTGAAAGCATGTAATAGTTGTAATGTATTAGTTTGAGCTACAGAATTCAAAATCTGTTTCTGGATGAAGCTTGTAAAAATGGTTCACTCCTTTTATTTTCTCTGCATTGTAATTTCCTTAAACCAAAGTTCTTTTTATAAAATTAAGTACCTGTAAAAGGTATTCAGTGCGAGTTACTTACTTTGGTTAATAATTTAAAACAAATGCTACAGTAATAAATGTCTACATGTCTCTGAGCAATCTTTTCCAGTGTTTGATCACCTTCACAGTGGAAATTGTTTTTCTTTGACTTGATCTTAATTTTCTGTGTTGCATCTTGTACCTATTGCTTTCCATCCTATCACTGCACCCCTGAAAAGAGTCTGGCTCTGTCGTGTATTCCCTACCATTAAATAATTGAGGACAGCAATACGCTTTCCACTCAGCTCTTTCTTTATGAGGCTGAATAAGCCCCAGTTAGAAAGGTACATGCCAGCAGTTCTAGCTTGTCTGCAATACCAAATAATTTGAAGAGCTGACTGTGATTTCAGTGAAAGTGTTCCTAACTTCTCTAATTATTGTCTTCTGCTCTTTTGATGCTTCACTAAAATGAGTGTGATATATGTAATAATATTCTATTTTGATTTTAATGTGTAGGTGTCATGGTTTGCAGTAGGATGCTATTACCTCATGGTTGGCCACAAAAATGAGCATGCTAGAAGATATCTCAGGTAACTTTTTTTTCTGTTTTCCTTAGTGAACCTCTTGCTCACTTGCTAAGTAAACATTTAATGTTCATGATTGTTTGTAAGCTTATAAACAGAAGCCTCAATATACTGGTTGCTACTTAAATACTCCTTTTGTTGCCACCCTCTCTTTGGGATAGCAATTTAGACCTCATCCATAGAGATACTTTAAAAATGGAGAAGACTTTTGTGGTATCTCTCTAGGCAGCCACCTGCCTATTCTGGGCAGTATAGTCCCTGCAGTTGCTCATGCTGCCGAGCTAAGTACAGCTGTAGGTGATCCGGCCTCAGCTCTTAGTTGAGGGACACTCAGGCGTTCTCCCAGATTCAGGTGTCATATCCGAAAGGGAAGAATTATATAGAAAATTCTGACATTTGGCTGTCCAGTTCTTTCTGTACACAAGCAACTGTGGGCTTTTTAGGTTTGGTCAGTGCTGTTTCCTGTAGGTCTTCTCTATGTGTAGTGAATATCAGCACTGGGGAGCAGGACCTTGCTGTGAAGTTGAGAATTTGTTTTGGTGCTGTAAGCTTAAACTGAGAAGGCATAAATCAACCTGTAAGACTAATTTTTCCTGAGACCTTTATAGACAATATATGTAAAGATGAGTTAGTCATTTAGACTTCTAAATGCCTGCTTATTATGAGTAAAATGTTTAAATTCCTTACAAGTAGCACTGTGAAATTCTTAAAGAAGCTGTCTTGAGTGATATACTTGGTTTTGGTGCTGAAATAAAAAACATCTTTAAATGTACAAGCTTCCCTAGCCAGCAAGAAAGGTCTATAGATGTGTTGAAGAGAAAAACAAACAAAACAAAAAACGACAAATAGAACAACCATCAAAATTCAGAGTAGTTCTGGTAAAAGGGAAAAGAGGTCTGCTAAAAGTGAAATTGTAAAAAGATGCTTAAATTTCTTGGAGAAGAATGATAGTGTAAAGCTAACAAGGCTAGGGACAACTGGAGGTTACACAGTGTTTTTCATAAAAGAAACTTGAAGAGACAGTCAAATACCCACATATCTTTCATTGCTGTCATGGGTGGCTAGAGACAATTGTTTGAGCATGTAAAGTTTGCCCCAGGAGACAGAAAACAAACCATTCTCTAGGATCTGTGATGAGAAATAGTGAGTTTAACTGTGACAGACAAAATTTAGATTATATGTAAGGAAAAAAATAAGTTTTTAAAGATAGTTAAGCAATAAGATAGAACACTTACGGAACGTGTATTATCTCCATGTCAGAAGCCTTTAAGAAAAGACCGGGCAGAGTTGTTATGAGCTGTTTAGTTATGAATGCCCTTGCTTTCAGACTCAGAAAATAATCTACACAGCTTTCTAATGTTCCCATCAAGTCCACGTTTTTGTAGAGACTCCAGGCTGCAGTCTTTATGCTCAGGTTGCAGTTTTCAGCTCAAGACTTGAGTGACATTTTGCATACTTCTCTGATGCATGGCCTGTGATGTGACAAATACTCCTCTTCTTCAAGGCTAGCACAATTAGATGGTGAAATTTCAACCTAAGTGTTCATTTGGTATTTTCATATCCTACTTCTTAAACTTGGATTTGATAGAATATATTTATTCCAAAATATATAGCTAGGATTTTGCAGTATGTTTTGAGTCACTACTAATGTCTTCTGTATTTTACTCAAGTCACCTACTATATAATTGTTTATGTTCAGTAATATCAAATAATTCCTCCTGTTTCTGAACAATAGCAGAAGTAATAAAATCAGTTCACAAGAATTTGTCATACTTCTAAGTGCTAAATAGTTTGAACTTTTAAAATGAGCTTTGTTTACCACTGGTCATTACAGACAATCATCATAATAGATACCTAACTGTGTGGCGTAGCATTGCTATCTAAGTAGTCATCTGAAGCAGATGAAATTTAATTTCAGATGTGTTTGCTTGTGACTTGCTCTTGTTTTTAGCAAAGCTACCACACTGGAGCGAACCTATGGACCTGCCTGGATAGCATATGGACATTCATTTGCAGTGGAGAGTGAGCACGACCAAGCAATGGCTGCGTACTTCACAGCTGCACAGCTCATGAAAGGGTATGTACAAAATATCATATTCAGGAAGATTACAATTAATCCATAAGTAGTGTAGAATATTGACTTACATCCCTTTAAACAGTAGCAATGCATTTGCAACAATTATCTGGTAGACAACAAGGGAGAAAAAAACCCCAATAATTTAACCATCTTCATTTAACTGTGTTATTTGTGATTGCTGTTCTGATTTTATGTAAGTTCTAAAGTCAAGTTTTATATATAGGTAATCTAAGTTCTACCTGAACATCTTCTGAAATTTGTGAATCATGGTTGTCATACCAGGTCATCAACTGCTGTATAGTAATAGCTTGAACAGCTCTTTCATGCTGTGGGAGGGGGTTGTAAAATGAGTCATGAACTAATCGTATCATTTGCATATAAAACTATTGTATTGGATTGTAGTTACTGGCAAATGTAATTCTTTTAATGATTACTTCTTCCATATTCTATTTGCAAATTATATATATGAATGACATGAGGGGAAAAAAACCATCAGAAGTAAACTTAAGCACTGAGAAAATACATGTGATTCCAGAGCAGGTTACAATTACATATTGGGGTTCAGTCTCTTGTTAAACAGACTTGTAAAGTCTTTTAAACTTCCCCTTAGGGTAGTAGTCCATTTACATCAACTTTTACTCGGGTGTACATGAACATATGCAAACAGTTGGCATGTCTGTAGTTTGTGACTCCATTTTTGATAACCACACAGAAATAAACATGCACTTTCTTTTATGGTTTTTAGGTGTCATTTGCCGATGCTCTATATTGGACTGGAATATGGTTTGACCAACAACTCCAAGCTGGCTGAACGGTTTTTCAGCCAAGCTTTAAGCATTGCACCTGAAGATCCTTTTGTTATGCATGAAGTTGGAGTGGTAGCATTTCAAAATGGAGAGTAAGCTTGCAAAATATGATCAAATACTATCTTAAATATGGATTATTCTGAATTGTAATGTGCCAGTATATCTACTAAAGTACTTATATTGAACTATAGTGTCTTTCGGTTAGAGTTTAGATGGTGTTCACCTTAAACCCTTGCTTTTTGCATTGTTCTTCCATGTTTAAGATAGAACAAGGACAGAATTTAATGCTTGAGGAGCATCCAGAGATTGATACTATCTTCCATGTGCCTGTCATTGTGTAGTTGAATGCCTGAAAAGGCATCCGTCTGCACACATACTATTAAATTTTGTACAGCAAAACATTTTGTCAGCTCAGGAGGTTCCAAATATATTCTGGGAAAAAAACCCTAACCTATATAAGAAGTGCTTAGTCAATATTTTTAGTTTGATTCTGGTGTTTTTTTAGTTTTGTCTTGTTAGCTCTTAGGTCTACAATGCAAAATATAGCCAAATGTAAATTACTGGGATATATATCTAATTGCAGTCATATGACAAAATATTGTCATAGAAGTCTTTCTTGAATACAGTTTTCTCGTGCTGCTGATAAAAACTTTTCACTAATTTACTTTCACCCCCACCCCTTCAATCCTTAGCTGGAAAACTGCAGAAAAGTGGTTCCTTGATGCACTGGAAAAAATCAAAGCTATTGGAAATGAGGTATTTTTTCTAATTACATGCAAGGTCATAAATTTGTAAAACTCCAGCAAATTCTGTAATATCTTGTGACAAAACATGCTGTGTTTATTTTAAGATAAATGCAATATAGTATAAATTTTATTTTAAAACTGTGTCTTCAGTGCTCCTAGGCTGAGACTTGACACGACTTTTTCTCCTTAAGGAGAAAACAAGTTTTGTTTGGTTTGCATCAAGTTTTAATATCACTGACCTTTTAAAGAAATATAATTGGCTTTGGGGAATGTTAAAAACAGAAAAATGAGTTATTGAATAAATGTTTTGAGCTTGTGTGTTTTGTTAAGAATTTAAAATGCTCATGATATTTTTCTTGTTCATAAACATAATTCCCTATTTATTTCTATGTTGTTTTTCTTTTTTTAAAGTAGACAAAATTTAGTTACAGTCTAGGAAGCTGCAGTTATTTGAATTGTTGCATTATTTTGCAGGTAACGGTTGATAAGTGGGAGCCTTTATTGAACAACTTAGGACATGTCTGCAGAAAACTCAAGTAAGCAGAGAGTACTGAAGCTACAGTTCTCTGTAATGCTGCACAAATGTGTTTTCTCTCTCATTTATGTCAAGATTATGTACCACATGAGAGCAGTGTAGAATTACTCTGTAAGAACAAGATTCTCTGAATCAGCTTGTGAACATAACTACATTAATCACCCCTCATATCTCGTTTATTACACAAAAGTTAAAGTACTTAATGTAAAAGTCTTTCTTTAATTATTGATTCTTATTAGATAGGGAATTGGTTGTAGGCTTTTAGATCCTTGTATGGGTGTGAATTTTAACTCTACTGTCCCAGTCCTCACATACTGAAATATGTCCACTGATTTAGTTAACATAAAGGTGGGCTTGTGCCAATTAATTGCTTGGATTAGTACTTACTTCTTTTTACTGAAGTTAAATATTCAGTGGCATTATAACACAGCAAGGGAGTCTTACTTTGTGTTTTTTAGAACAAAACTATTTAATACTTCATTTCATATTTCCATTCCATGAATAGAAAAAGTGCAAAGTACATATACAAGCTTTAACAGTTTAAACATAGAGACATTTTCTCATTAATTACTTTAATCTGACTTTAACCAGTGCTTTCTTTTGTTCAATCAATGCCATTTTTTTAATGTTTTTAATGGTTTTAATTGCTCAATTGGTGTACACTGTAATTTTTGTTTCAAAGCTGCTAATGAGAATGTGATTATGGTAGATGAAAGTTGTACTTCTTCTTTGGTTTTGGTAGTAATTGCTTTGTGGTCAAATTGCCAATTAGTCTTCATTTTCATTATGAAGTAAGGAGGTATAATAGTTACTCCTTGTGCCAAGATCAAACAAAAGGCACTGCTTCTGGAATCTGTTCATGAGTATAATTGCAGGTTTTTTTCAAATACTTGTTTTGTTTATAATTACTTTTGTCTTTTTTTAATTTCTATAGTAAGTTACTAACTGCTTACATCATGCTTTGTATAACTTCTAATATTTGCTCAGGTTCAGAAATCAAAGCTAAAGTATTTTTGCGTCCTTATAAACAATCTGAGAAAATCAGGTTGAGAATTTAGGCAGCTGTACATATGCTTTGACATCTTAAAAAAGTCTACAATAACTAATTTAGTAGAGTCTGTAATACACAATATGGCTATTATGAAAAAACTTACTGGATGTATGTCTACTCACTAGTATTATGTGGTTGACATTTGAAAGCAGCATGTTAAAATACAGTGGTAGTCAATTGGACATGTAAATACCATGAGTGAAAATGGAATTGAAATCATGTGAAAGGTTTGTGCAACAAGAAAACTGTTGCGTAATTTTTCTGCCTCAATTGTTATGTGATGTCCTCTAACAACTTCATGTGTTGCTCATTGTATAATTTCATTATCACTATAGATGTTAAAATTTCTTGTGAACAGGTGATTGCTATCTTTATTTTTAACAATGTGGAACTAGGATGTCAAATGTGACAACTTAATTTCTCAGAGTAATGTTGTAGTGTACATTTAATCCTTGTTTTATAAAATAACAAATGCAATAATCAGTCTAATAGATAATTTTCAAAGAAAGGGTGGTTGGTATTTGATAGAAATAATGGATATGTGTAAACCTTTTCTGATAGAGAGTGTTGCAAAATGACAGAATGTATGCAGCACTTAAGGGTTGTGAAATTTCTGCCCAGAGAGCTTTTCTCATTTTGAATGATGTGTGATTTAGTGTCATATTGCTCCTTCTCTCCCTTGGGAAAGCAAATGAAAGCTACAGAAAGAAAGCCAGTGCTACAAGGAGCAGCATTAAACATCTAAAGCAATTTATCATATCAAATAGCTAAGATCTCCAAATGGGACCTAGCTGTAGGCAGCTGTTTTGCTACATAAGGAGAACAATGATTTCTTAATTACACTGAGGAAGAAAATTGTCAATATCCATTACTTTTTTGTACATTCTATTATGTTCAGAGCGTGAAGCAATAATTTTAAAGTTCTGGCACAATTGTGTTCCACTTTGCTAAGGAAAATACCCACAGGATACTGTAAAAACACCTTTCACCATGAAGCTTACTAACAGATCTCCTGTGTTTAACCCTAACAGGAAGTATGAAGAAGCACTGGAATACCATCGTCAGGCTCTAGTATTAATCCCTCAGAATGCTTCTACTTACTCTGCCATTGGTTACATACACAGCCTCATGGGCAATTTTGAAAGTGCCATTGACTATTTTCACACGGTACGTAACTGGCTTCAGCTGAAG
Source organism: Corvus kubaryi (assembly GCF_017639235.1). Classification (NCBI taxonomy): domain Eukaryota; kingdom Metazoa; phylum Chordata; class Aves; order Passeriformes; family Corvidae; genus Corvus; species Corvus kubaryi. Next base: position 39,614 of record NW_024581911.1, on the reverse strand, counting down.
GGCTGGTCACAGATTCTGTTATTTACTGTTCCACTCTGGTTTGGGTTTGGAACAGAGAACCAGCGTTTTTTTCCAGGCTTCAAATTAGTGTTTATTTTATAATCTTAATTTGGTTTTTTTAAATTTTCTATATTTTATTGATTAGATAAAAAAATGGCCTCTTTGGCAAACTTTGCATTGCAATTTACATTTTATGTACAGAAGTTTCTCATGCAGCTGAAGTAATTTAAAATACTTCCAACCCAGAAATTTTACAGTAAGTAAACAGCAACGTATGTTATATCTCATGACATGTGAATGATTTCCTGTCTGTATATATGTGCTTTTCTGGTTTTGTTTTTGTGCTTTTCTTGCTTACTACTTCAGCCAGTTCATATGATGGTATTATTTTGGTTGTGCAATGTTTTGCTTTTACAGTGAAGTCTATGCTCAGATAGCATCATGAAACGACAAACCAGCAAACTGAACCATAGCAGACTTAGGATGTAAATGTTTTTATTTGCTGCTAAGTACTTTTTACTGGTTTATTTTTTTAATAGGCCCTTGGTCTCAGGCGGGATGACACATTTTCAGTCACGATGCTTGGACACTGCATAGAAATGTACATTGGTGATTCTGAAGCCTATATTGGTAAGTCTCTAACTTCTGTGTCTCTTAAAGTCATTGAGTCCTTTGAGAGGAGAGTTATTCTTACGTCAAGAAAGACTGCCTACCACTACCTAATTAACTCAGAAAGTAGAGGATGTTTTTGTTTTGGGGTTTTTTGTTAGTGGCTAAGTGAGTCAGAACTTACCAGCAATTGCAGATGACCACTGGTTTTTGTGAGCATCATGACAGTAAATTCTCACCAGCATAAAGAAAGGAAACATTTTGTCATTAAAGATATCGATGGTTTCTTTTATAGAAAACATTGATTTGTGGCATCTTAGATCCCAAAGGGAATGGGGAAAAAATAAAACAGAGGTATGGAGTTAGGAAATCAGAGCACTAATGCTAATGTTGTTGTAGAGCAAGGTATTTTCACCTTGACAAGACTTGGCTCTGTGGAGAAAGGATAAGTTCTTCTGACTCCAAAAATACAGCCTTATATATAGTTTAAAGAAAGTGCTTCATAACAGTAATAGATTATATTGCTGTAGGTTTAAATTCTCTATGATCATAAAGTTTTTTTCCCCACAAAAAAACTTTTATATTCTCTTTATAGATTTCTGCTTCCTTAAACTTAGTGATTTATCTGTAGTGAACACAGTTGATGTCCTGTCAAGCATGTTAAGAAGGCTGAAGCCTTAAAAGTAAAAGCCATCTGTGTGCTCTAGTGCTTTTCCTGCAGATGTTTCTTCTCAATATTGTCTTGCTCCATATGTAGTCATTTAACACATCTGGAAGAACCATGCAGCCATGTGATATGCATTCATGCAAACCAAGCTGTGTGTAACTTAAACAAGAAAAAAAGCCCCTTGGAGAATTGGGAAGAGGATTGGCAATTACTTCTCAAAACAGACATTTGAATCTGAGTTGTGCTTCTTGTATTGTGCTTTTTTAAAAAAGGAGGCTGCTGGATTTTTTCAAAACAACTCTATTCAGCTTCAGTCATTAAGCAGCAGCAGCTCCTTGATGGCCTGAAAGCAGAGAATCATAGTAGTTTCTGAATGATAGTTTCTTTGAGATTGCATTTTTGGGAGTATTATTTTGAAATAAACTAATGGTTTGTCTGTTTTCCCAGGAACAGAGATCAAAGACAAATTAAGATGTTATGACTTCGATGTACATACAGTGAAGACATTAAAGAACATAATTTCACCTCCCTGGGATTTCAGAGAATTTGACATAGAAAGACAAACTCTGGATGAAAGCGGCATAGTAACATTAGAGACATCAAATCAGAGGAAAAGTACAGATACCAGTCGCCCATTGGAAGAAACATTCGAGATTGAAATGAATGAAAGTGATATGATGTTAGAAACATCAATGTCAGATCATAGTACGTGACCATAAATACTGGTAGAGAGCTCATTTTGTCTAAGTGTAGTATGTTTGTTTTAGCATTTTTGTTACGGTGTTGTACTTCCATGAATTTGCTATTTTTTATATGAATTGAATTCAAACTACTATGTACTTAACACTGGGAGTTTTATAGTTCCTACTTTATAAATATTCCTCTCCTGATAGCACTCTCATGAATCCCCATCTGGATCAAGAAGACTTCATTGCATCAATGCAGGCCATATACATGGTTCGAATCTGGAGTATTGGCTATTTTGCACCTCTGTGCATTACTGAACTTGAATTCAAATTTTAGACTCAACTGCACTTTGAAATTCAAGGGTATCAAGGGAGGAAAAGCTTTGGGAGGAGTCTGTATTTTATAAGCAATTGCATACACTCTCACTGTGGAAATCTGTAGGGTCCAGGTGATCCCATTGCTTTCCTGTGAGCACCAGCACAGTAGTGTAGAGAAATCTGGTTCTGTCCCAGTGACAGTGGAAACTGTGCTGTGGCTCCACAGAGGGAATTGGAGATGCCCAAGTTTCCCTTCCATATGTTAGAAAATGTGGATTGGAGTTTGCACTGAGTGCAGAATTCAATACCAATCCCATATATTCTTAAACATGAGAAAGTAAGGTGAACCAAAATGTTTTACTTCCTAGTTCTAAAACAATTCACCCGAAGTTACACATTCTTGTGAAAAACATAGTATGAGCCATGAGTCGTAAGTGGAAAAGTATCCAAGCAGACAGTTGGAAAAATTAATCATTTAGGAAGCATATGCATCTCCTGGCCAGAGTCAGGTCTCTCTTCTTCAGTGTGGCTGGCAAGAAAAGTTCATGCAGAGGGGTTTCTTTTCTTTTGGAACCTGGTAATTTGTGTGTGGTGCAGGTGACTTCTTTGAGGTAAACTGAGATTTTTTCCTGGACACTCAGGAAGAATCTATAACGAGTGTGTCTCAACAGATGCTCTGTTAGGCAGGTGTCTTCCTTTAAAGGATCTTTTGGTAGTTATTTTTACATCTGTATTTATGTATCCTGAATGACTGTAACCAAGACTATCTCATGGATAAGCAACAAGCAAAGGCTTGTTGCTGCACACACAGTAGCCAGAAGGGTATTGCAAATAGATTCTCAAAGAGTCTCAAGGAGCCAAACTCCTTTTTCTCTATATCATTATTTTTAATCCAGCCTATGTAAATTTAGTTTTCTAGTAAGACATCCTGGCAGTTTCTAAATGGAAGGTGGCAAAACAGTCTTCTAGAGAATCAGGCCTTTTGACTACTATCAAACATGGATATAATCTTGCGTTGTTTTTCTCTGTTACTGACTTTTTTCATTGGCAAAATGGTTTTAAAGATTGATAAAAGTTCATCTTTCTTCCTGCACTCCCCAGTTATGATCTGATAGTGTGTCGGCTGTGATGGCAAAACTGATTTATGTTATTCCTGCCTGTAGGAATCTACTCTGCTACTTCCTCAGTTGTGGTAATACAAATCCTTGTGTGGTTACACTCTGAATGAAATCAGGGAAATGGAACAGCACTAAATCTGATCTAAATCTGATCAATTCTCCGTTTCAAGGAGGGCAAGCCACTGCTGTGTTACTTGTCATCAGTGGGTGGGAATGGTTGGAGTGTGAGGAAACAGATGGAACAGTGAGAATGGGCACTGCTATAATGGCAGCATATCGTGTCACTGTCCTTTGGCAGGTATCTGGTGGAGGTTCTTTGGCTGGTTGTTGCTAGCCTTCATTTATTGGTATCAAAAGTTACCTAGAAAGAAATGTGTGCAAAGTGTCCTAGATTGTGGAGGACTCTTGGGTGTCTCAGGAATTCTTGATATGGCTTAGCTTGGCTCCAAGCCTTTTAGGCAGCTGCAGGTGGATTGGAGCCTGTGAGCTGGTTCATTATGTATGTGTCAGGCAGGACTTTAGGGAAAGCTGTTCTCATTTATCTTTTGTTCAATGTTTTGACCTGCTCTTGTTCTGTCCAAATCCCTGCCTTTGTACTGGCAGTGCCTGCTTGCCATAGTCTTCTGCAACTCCCAGCACCTGTCCTGCTCTTCCTAGATAGTGCTTGGTGCCTTTCTGGGTTATTATGACGTTCACCCTGGCTGTAGTTAAATTGAGTATTGTCCTTGTCCTCATGAGGACTTTGGTGATTAGTTTTGGCCTGATTTGACGTCAGATTCTTGCTGCTAGCCATTGCCATTGCCTCACTGGGCTTTGGCTGCTGGGTACAAGCGTCCAGGACTGTCAGGTTGGGTGGCTAATAAATATGCCCCCAAAAGAGGCATTTTTAGTCTGTCTCATAACTTCATCTTTCTCTTCCAAGGATTAGTTTTGTCCCAGAGTGGGGAGATCTGCCTTAAAAGGTTTTCAGAACAGATATGAAAACCCACAAGATACTTGTGCTGCAAATGGCTCCAAAAGTTCCTTCGTAGATACTGCTGCCTAAAAGATTTGAAAATGAATAAAAGATTTGAAAAGGAATAGCATGTTAGCTCAGTTGGTTAGAGATGGGTGCTAATAATGCCAGTGTTGCAAACTTAAACCCCATGTGGGCCATTCACTTAAGAATTGACTCCACGGTCCTTTTGGGTGCCTTCCAACTCAGACTATTCTGTGATTTCAGTTTTCTCAGCCAATGCCGCCTACTTTTATTATTCCACATCAGATCATGTATTTCCTTCATGCTGTGGACAGCTGTTTGAGGACCAGCAATGCAGCAGGATCTGAAGATTTGCAATGACTCTGTTTTCTGGTTAAATTGCAGGCATTTTTGCTCTTTCTGTCTAGTTTCTGTAGCTCCAGACGAGTCTGTTCATACATCTGTGACATGTCCTTACTTTGGAGCTTGCTATACCTCTGCTACCAGTTCTAGGAGATGTAGTCCAAGATATTCCAACTCACACAGGAATTTCAAGAAAACTTCTGGATCTAGATATTGCCACATTCGTTGATTGCAATCTAGGACTGAATAAGCCTTGCTCTGATTGATGGATCAGTACTTAGAATAATCATGGAATTGTAGAATGGTTTGGGTTGGAAAGGACCTTAAAGATCATGTAGTCCCTCTCCCACCCGGCTGTGAACACTGCCAGGAATGGGGCATCCAAAATCTCCCCAGGCAGCCTATTCCAGTGCCTCACCATCCTCACAGTAAGTTTCTTGCTAACATCTAGCTTAAATTTCCGCTCGCAGTTTGTACCCACTCACCCCTTGTCCCATGCCCACAGTTCCTGCGGGAGCCAGGCAGAAAGGCCCGGAGGCGCTGTTTGGAAGAGCTCTCGCCGGCTGGCGGTGCATTGCCGAGGTGCAGGCACTGCTTCTTAATTATGACAGAACCTCCCTGCAGGCACAAAACTCCTGGCCTCATACAACTAACGATTAATGGCCTTTTTTCCTTTTTCCCACTGCTTTCTCCCCAGAATTTGGCTACCCCTCAGACCCTGCATCCCAAGACTGTGGATAACACACCCCCTCGCTGTCTGTGCCCTTCCCGCCCTACGAGCCGCTCTGGGCCCAGGCTGACAAGGCACCCGTGAGCTTAGGGCGAGGCCGAGAGGAGGGAAATGGGCACGTTTCTGTGTCCTCTCGCACCGGCACAATGGAAGCCCTGCGGAGTTCCAGGGGACAGGGACGGGGCTGGCGGGGGAGCCTCGCGAGATCCTGCCAGCGCCGCGGCCGCTCTCGCGAGGTTTCCGCCCGGCTGCGGGCGCGGCGGCTCCATGCGCTCGGAGCGGGCGGCGGGGCTGGGGCCGGGCTGGGGCGGCGGCCGCGACAAGCGGTCCATGGACCCCCCGCTGCAGCAGGAGTCGCCGCGCCGCGACACGGACGCTCCGCCGAACCCGCCGCCGCCGCCTTCCCCGCCGTCCCCGCTGCCGCCGCCGCTTCACCCGGCGCCGGGAAAACAGCGGGAGGAGAAGAAAACGGCACTGAGCAAAGTGAGGGGGCGCGAGCGCGGCGCGGGGATCGGGGCGGGGGCGGCGGCGGCTCCGGTGGGAGATGGGAGAGGACGGGAGGGAAGCTGCAGTGAGGAGACAGACCGAGCCTGATCTAGGAGATTCGTGTGTTTATAACGGGCATTTCTTCATCTGCAGAATGAGGGTATTCCTTCCCTGGAGTATTGGGAGACCCCCAGCATCAGCGCTGGAAATCATTTCACCTTTAATTGTGAAATTAAGACTGGTTATTGCTATGGCAAAGCAGCTTCTGTCAAGGGCAAGAGCACTTTTCAAATAATACTTGCAGACTATAACAGGTTATCCAGGGATGTCGTGGAGTCTCTCTGGCTGGAGACATTCAGAACCCACCTGGACATGTTCCTGTGGCACCTGCTCTAGGTGACCCTGCCTTGGCAGGGGGGTTGGACCAGAGGTCCCTTCTAACCCTGACAATTCTGAGTCTTTGAGTACTGTGAGATTTGATTTATTCCCTTATTTTTTTTTAATTGGAAAACTGAAGCACTGAAAATCATTATAACTCAGAGCTCAGTAAAGTTAAATTCAGATATTAAAGTATTCAGAAATTAAAACAGATTGCCTGAAGCTTGATGGCCATTTTACTGCTTTGTGTGTTGGCATCATTCAGCCAGGGTTTCTACACAGTTTCCTGGCTTTTATTAGTGGGCAGTTTAGCTGAGTGTGGTGGGTTGACTCTGGGTGGCTGCCAGACCCCCAGCCGGCTGCTCTTGCACTCCTGCCTCAGCAAGACTCAGGAAGAAGGTATGATGGAAAAAACAAAGTGTCACACACAGCTGAAGGAGGACCTCATAGCAGCTTCCTACAGCTTCCTCACAAAGGGAGATGGAGAGGCAGGCACTGATCTCTTCTCTCTGGTGGCCAGTGACGGGACCTGAAGGAATGGCATGAAGCTGCATCTGAGGAGGTTTAGGTTGCATATTAGAAAAAGGATCTTCACCCAGAGGGTGGCTGGGCACTGGAACAGGCTCCCAGGAAAATGGGGATGAGTGCTAAGCCTGACAGAGTTCAAGAAGTATTTGGACAATGCTCTCAGGTACATGCTGTGATTCTTGGGGCAGGGCCAGGAGTTGGGCTTCAGTGGTGTTTGTGGGTCCCTTCTAACTCAGGATACAGTATGGTTCTAACACAGAGAGAAATAATTTACTTAATTGCTAATTTTAAAAAAATTAGGGAAGACTGGTGAGAAAAAAAGATTGCAACTAAAACACCTTCCCACCTCCCCTCTTCCTTCCCAGGCTCAACCTCCTCTGCCCACAAGCACTGCAGAAGGATGAGGAATGGGGGTTGCAGACAGGACAGAACAGCTCCTGTCTGCTGCTGCTCCTTCCTCACACTCCTTCCCTCTTCTGGCATGGGGGACCTGACATGGGACGCAACAGGATACAGTCCTTCATGAAGGACTGCAGGAGGAATGTCCCTCCCACATGCTGCAGTTGTTCATGACCTGCTGCAGCATGAGTCTCCTTCATGGGCTGCAGGCGTTTGGATAAACCTCATCTAGTGTGGGCTCCTCTGCGAGGGCTGCAGGGCCTTTCAGGGCATCTCCACTTGATGTGGCATGGGGTCCCCCATGGGCTGCAGGTGGATGTCTGCTCCACCATGGTCCTTCATGGCATGTGGGGGAATGGCATGCCTCACCATGATCTCCTCCAAGGGACTCTCGGCTTTGGCACTTGAAGTACCTCCTCCATTCCTCCTTTCATTGTTGTCTGCAGGGCTGCCTTATGCCTTTTCCTGCCCTTACTCCTCTGTCTCACCCACTGCTGTGCAGCCTTTCTTGTCCACTCTTAAATTCCTTTCCCGGAGTCACCACCATATTGGCTTGAGGGGCTCAGCTCTGCCCTGGGGTGGATCCATTGGAGCTGGCTGCACTCAGCACTGGGCAGCCCCAGCCTCTCAGAGGCTGCCCTGAAACCCCTGCTAGGGGCAACTGGACACAGAGACCTATTACACTGAAACACTGCAGTAACAAGACTTTAAAGCTAGCTTAAATAATTTTTTTAAGAGATACTTAAAAAAATTTAATGTAGCCAATATCTGGTTTTTTAGGTTGTTAATGGTTAAACAGGCTCTTGATCAGAATATGTTAGTTATCCTTCAGTTTTAAAATGCTTGCAGAAACTGAGTTAGGGAATTTGTGCCATCTGTTTCTACAGTATTTAGATCAAATATAAATCTCCATTTCTTTTTATACATGCAGGTGGTTATTCGAAGGCTTCCTCCTTGTCTAACCAAGGAGCAACTGGAGGAACAGCTGCATCCTCTACCTGCCCATGATTATTTTGAGTTTTGCACTGCTGATCCCAGGTGAGGATGAGCTGTTTCTGTAGGTTTTCAGGTGCTTAAAACCTAATCAAGGTATTTGGGACATTCCAAATCACATGTTTTTCCCCTTTTTTATTATTTTTGTTGGGTTACTTTTATGGCCCACCTCAGAAGGTGGCAGTAACCCAGATTCTTGTTACTAGATCCCTTGGGGCAAATTAGTGTGAAACGAAACTGACTGATCAGCATTTGTAAATAAACAATGTAAGGTTTAATACAGAACAATTTGGTTGCAAAGGAAAACAGGTATGGAGCCTTTTTGGTGGTTATTATCTGTGGTAATAATACAACATGAAAGCATTGCAATATGAAAGTGCAACAACATCACCAAAGGACACACACAAGGGGAAAGACAGAAAGAGGAAGAAAGGACAAGAGTGTGAAGCACAAAAGAAAGAAAAAGTACAAGAGTGTGAGGATCTCACCAACCATAGGCCCTGTAACAAGACTTGGTTTCTGTGCAGTCTGGGATCCAGTTCCGGTGGGAGGAGTCGGGGGGAACTCCTGAATAAGTGGTGGGGAGAAGTTGGCAGAACACACCATCCTTTGGGTCTATATTCATTCAGGTTCAGGTGAATATAAATTAGGTACCTCCTCTGAGGTGGAGAGCTTGATGTCATAATGTGGATCAGGGGACGCCTTCTAAGACGACACAGCTGCCCATCACACCAGCACAGCTGAGTCAGTTGTGCCCCATTATGTCCCAGCAGCAGAGATGAACTTGCTCAGGTCACACGCGAATATCCTGGTACTTCCCGTGGGGAGGAGGGGGAGCCCCACAACCCAGTGGTTTGTGCAGGGAAGCACAACTTAACATGACAGGGTGCACAATCTGTCTCCACAGGATCCATCTCCTGTCTCACTCACAGCCCATCATTCACCCTGTGCCTTATCAGATCAGAGGTTTAGCCATTACACAACTAAAAGTTCACTTCCTCCATCTCAACTAAGCACCGTGGGGTTTCCACAAATGAGGAATGTTTTGAGTTATTGTCCCTTAATAGTTCAGTCTACTACGGTTACTTGAAATATTTCTGAAAAGCTGGCTGCGTATGCAGAGACGATGGCATTCCTGCCCTTTTCCTTTACACCGGAGATTTTGGAAATTTTTTTTTTATATCAATAAGACGTAATTTAGTTTGAAACCCTGATGTTTCTTTTAACCTTCGTTGGTAAACTTTAACAGCCTGTTTTATTGGCTGTGGGCAAGATTCAGTCTGGGGCAAACAATCACAGAATGTTTTCATGAGTTCCATTTGAGTTTAATTTCTTCTTTTACCTGCATGTTTTTTTATGTGCTTCATACAATTTTTCAAATAATCTAGTTTTATTCATCTTTCTCTCATTCAAAAATAAAAAAGAAGAAATACTGGTTGATATAAAATAAGTCAGAATTTCTGGTATAGTTATATAATTTACTCAGTATCCCAGTGGTGAAATAAATCAATTTCCAGAAGAGAAACAAAACACCATGTATGTTCAATCTTCATGTGTTCTGAAAAACTGAAGATCCATCTTGTCATATCTTAATGTGTGATGAATCACCTTTCCACTGGCTTGAGATTCTTTCCACTGACTACAGAGGGATCCCGGATCTTTATTGCTGACCAAGTTTTGAAGTTAGGAATTCTCTCAGAGTCAGTTTCACAATCAAAAGGAAATAAATGTTTATTTAGAGAAATTATGACAGTTTCTGACCTAGGTAGTTGCACATAAGTGCAACAACAAAATAGTAGGTGCTTCAGCTTTTCTGTTAAAACCACAAAGGATGTGAAGTGAGGGAAGAGGAGTACTTAGTTTGATTGGAAGTCTTTGTAGTACCTTACATTGATCTTCTGAACTTTGCCATCTCTATTTCCAAATGGACCTCTTTAAGGCTTCTGTCCCAGCTGTTCGTTTGATAAGCGAAAAATACCAAAGGCAAACCAAACATTCTCTGAAGAAGAGTGTCAGCTCTCAGTGTGTTTAGATGCACAAATGCCAATTAACAGTTTAAAAAATTCCAATTGTAATTTTCCAGAGAAGTTTGCTCAAAAATTCAGGGAGTCGACCTCTTTAGAAAGAGAGAAGGCAGTGACAACATTTGTGCATGTAAAGTTTCATTTTCTCTCTTACGTGATGAAATTTGGTTTACCCAAAAATCTTGCTGTTCACTTGTTCAATTGCATCTATGGCAGGTTACCAATGAAAGATACTGGTTTTTCTCATGCTGTTATTTGTTGTGTTACTCTCTTTTGCTATCACAAATATAAACTCACTGAAAATAAAATAATTTTCATTTAAGTTTGAATTTTTCAGCATGAAATGTTTTGTACTCCTTTTTTTCTTCATCTTGCTTTTTAAAAAATATGTTTTCAGACAAAAGATGTATTTTTTTCAGAATGGGTTTATGTTCACCAGGTTTGTATGGCTGTAACTTCTTTCAGCAAACTACGCAGCTTAAATGGGCATTTCACTGCCATTCTGCAGTGTTGGCTTGGCTGATTATTTGTCTTTTGACTGGCTCAGGATCACCTTGCCTCTTTTGTCCCCTTTGTTCAAATGCTGACACATACCCGTGTATATCTTTTTATGAGTAATCTCTTTACGTGGGCACCCACTCAGGAATATACAATAAACTTTCAGAAAGTATAAGTTTAATCAAGGTTAATCTCCGTCTTCTCTTACCCTGCAGAGAACACTTTTTGAGTATAAAGCATTGTATTGCCATAATCTGTCATGTTATGGATAGTTCACAAGATTTCAGCAAACTCTGTGCATGTGTCTTCCAGTCATTCCAGCTAACAGGAAAAGCTACAGGACAAGGTGGGCATGTTCTCTCTGTCTTTCACTGAATAGCTTTTTTCTAGATCCTGTACCATGTGCATAGTGGCAAGCAATCCAGAGAATTCAGTGATAATAAAAACATGTGAAGATGAAATTTCATGTCACCCAATGAGAAGGATTTGAAGAAGCTACTCAGTGAAGAGGATCTTTGTGTTGGAAAGGGGCGTATAGATGCTTTGATGCAGAATCAGACAAGTTTCCTTAAGAGCTGTAACATCTTAGTTTAACCATGTCCTGTGTAACTACATCACAGAAGTTTCTATAAGCTCATTCAAATTTATGTAGAGACTTTTTTTCTACACAGTGCTCTGTTAAACTAGAACTTGTCAGAAATTCATGCCGTGAATGAGGGACGTTGGAAATGGGTCAGGAGCAGTTAGACAAATACTTATGATGCCATGAAGATTTTTTGCCTTTTCTTTTATACCCTTGTTATACCTTTTTTGCAACTTCTGTATTATTAGTGCTTTTTGCCTACATTCTTGGACTTGTTTGTCAAGCTGAGAGACTAAACATTTTAGAAGCTTCATAGTTAGGGATCAGTGTGCCCCAGACCCCAAGGTCCTCTCCAGAACACATTCTGTAAACCAAGATAGAACCATCCAGGGGAAGGCTCCATGGGGAGGGGGGCTCACTTGAGCCTCTCATTGGGGAATCTTTGGTAGATATGCTAATTAGTAAAACCTGTAATGTTATACTAGATCTTTTGGGGTGGGCATTATTTCAGCGGGGTGCATTTCGATGCGTGTGACCTGGATGTGTGCACCTAAGGATCCTTAAAATAAATACCAAGGTAAAATCCCTTTTCCTCTTCTAACCATGTATGACTCTTGATTTTAAGACCAGGAAAAGGCATCACTTATTTAGACAAATATTTATCTATGAAAAACTATTAAACACATGGTATAAGTTTGGTATTACAAAGTCCATAGGCTGCAAGTACTTGCAGCTGTGTACTGGGTGAAGTATTTGTACATTTCCCCCGTTTTAATAAACACTCTCTTGGTGTTCTCTGTTAGTTGCTGTTGGTAAGGGCACTAGAGAGGTTGAACTGTAGCTGTTTCTACATTTTTATTTCCAGGGTAATCTCATCCTAGAGGACAAAACAACCAAAGATATGCATATCAATTTCTGTTTCTCTTTTTTTGTAATCTTTATAATATCTTTATACTGTAAATGTTATCTTTGAGTTTCCAATGTCCTATTATAGGCAGGCTATAAAACTTTTTAAAATTTCATGTGATTAATGTAATTTTCAGTTTTTCAGTTACATCCACTTCAGTAAAATCATTTCAGAAAGTGACTTGTGTTTCGTTCATTTTTCAGATTTATCTGATTCACTGCATTACATTTATTTTCTCTTGCATATTGACACCAAAATACAAACAAAACACTGCTTATAGATGATAATAAAGACCCTGCCTTCCTGACAAACTGTCTTGTACTCGGACTTCAAATATGAACTCTTTTTTCCAGATACTCTTTCCTTTTTGTCTGCTTGTAAAGGCTTCTGAGCCTATTCTAAAGATTTGACTAATAACTAGTCAAGTGATTGAGCTCTAGCCCTGCAGGGTTTGGGTCATCTCTCTGGACTGGCACTGAGTGCTGAGTACCAGGATATTGTTGTGAGGTTATAAAAGGAAAGAAATCTGAACACAAGCTTTGCTTGCATGAAAACTGTTCAAATAGTCAGTGCCATGGCATGTATCACGGAGAGTGATAAAGCTCTTCCAAAGAGCACTCCTCCTTTTCCCCTCATAACTTCTTCACAGCATGGTGCTGAGGATTATTGTAGGTGAACAGCATTAACACTGTAGGATGTAGGTGTGCACCCTGGAACTGCAGTGCTGAAGGGGCAGTGCCTTCAGTGCTTCGGGGGAACCACCACTACTGTGTTCTGGGTGAAAGAATTGACAGGCTACGATTGACACAACCCTAGTGTTTCTGCTTTCTCTGCCAGGCAAACTGCTCATTTCTAGCTGTAAAAAGGAAAGACTAAGTTTATTTAAAATTATGCCAGTTCCACCCATTATGTGAGTGACATCAGAAGATTACAAGGATGAAGGCCAGGGGATTTTAGCTTGACATGACAATGTCAGTGATGAGTTATCTCATCAATTGTAGGAATGGGTGGAGGAGTTATTTGACTCTCCAAAATTTAGTTGTAGAGCTCCCTATACATGTAAGTATACATTTTATAAATACCCACCATGATTCATAAGTTGATAAGTATTTTACTAAGATGGGATTGCTGTTTTTATAGTCTACACATTGCTGTTTAGACTGTAAATAACTACTTCAAATTGCATTCCTGTATATCAGTGTTTTTACACAATTGTGTTAAAAGATACTTTGTAGAAGAAGTAAACATTTAAAATGTGTTTGTTATTAAAGTTGCTAGAAAAATAAGGACTTAAAGAGATGATAGACTAAATGTTATAGAAATAAATGTACCCTAAAATTGAATACCCTTGAATGCAGAGCAGAAAAAAAAGAAAAGTGTGTTGGAATGAATAAATGTGTACACTCAGACTCATCTGGGTTATTTCCATAGAGATTGCTCCAAGTGCCAACATGTGCAGTGCATCTGTCCAAAAGATTACAAGTATGGAAAGCAGCATTATAGACAGCAAACATATGGCAAAATGGAACCAGCTCTCTGATGATAAAACTGAATTTCAGATCCTGAATGAAATCTATGGTGGCAAATACTTGAAAAAAGGAGACACACAGAGTTTGCTGGCCCTTCTGTAGGTCACAGCTGAAAGATAAAATCCTGAAGAGTAAAGAGTATTTTAGCCAGTAACTGCTGAATAGAAAGTACAAAAAGTAAAGCAAGAGTGTTTCTTCCTAGGAGAGGTCGTTAGCCTCAGAGGGCTTGTAGCCCTGTGAAGCCCTGTGCGTTCTTTGCTGCGTGACAATGCTGTTGAGTTCTGAATGGATAAGTAAAGGCATAATCTAGGGTGGGGAGCAGCTGCGGGAAATCAGTGGTCTGAAATGTAGAGTAAAAGTAATATATAAGCAGGCCAGTGCTAAGTATTTCAAATTTGTTAGCTTCCCACTTAGAATGTTAATTTTACTCACTTTTTTAGGAACACTGCACACTTGGCTGAGTAAGAAGCCTAAGACAAGGGTTTGAAACACTCAGCGGGGTGGGTTTTGTACACTAAGCACTCTGATAGCTAACTCACATGCATATGAGAACCAACTCTATTTGTAGAAGTGGCTCCACCAGAGAAGGAACTTGTAACTGCTAAGCGTTGTCACAGCTCTGTTTCTTTAACCTTCTACCCTGATACTTAGCAACAGTTATGGACAGACAGTTCTGTGTTATTGTGCTGTGGTGCACATCAATATCCTGCTGTGCTCAACCATGCTTTTATATTGTATGTTTCTGCTGATGTGTGTGAAGTTCTTGAAGACGTTAATAACGTACAGCAACAACACTAGATCCTTTACTTGCAAGCTAAATCTGTTTTCCAGAGTCCTGTTTATACATTTCAGACTCCGTTTGTTCTTACTAATAAGTGCTTAATAACCATATCAAATGTTCCTCAGTTTTGAAAGATGTTCACTCTGATTAAGCTGAAAAAGCTAGAAAAACGTTATGTTGTATACCAGGAAAAGATTTATGTTGCCAAAGCAGGTGAAAGAGATGGCATTGATATACCAGTTAAAGGAAACAAGGAAGGAACATGTCTTTGTATTTTCAGTTCTGTTTCACAATGTGTCCAACCATAAGGTTCTAAGTTCCTACAGGAAAAAAAAAAATCCAACTATATGATGAAGCTGTTTGCTGTGCACTGAGGCAGAGATGTTCCACAGTAATGCGGGAGTGGACCTGTGTCCAAGTAACAGTCTTTTTGAAGATGAAAAGAACACTGAAGTTGTTATTTAGACTAGGAGCTAAAACTCAGTTCCTCAATCTCAGATAATAATAATGGGATGAAAAATAATGGGATGAAAAATAATGCTCCATCAAGATTCCTGGTTTTGTCTGATGAATATTCAGCACTTCAAGTGTACAATTGCATCAGTCTAATGTCAAGCCTCATTTAATTTAAACCGCAAAGCTCATGGAACGTAAGAGTAGTGCTGTTGATATGATGGAGAAGGAAGTTTCCTTCTTCTGGGAGCCCCAGTTATCTGAGACTCTTTTACTGTTGCAGCCATTAGGCAGCACAGAGACATTGCTTCCAGCACAGCTATAGACTGCCACAATAAAATTCCCTCTTTTACTTACAGATTTTAAAATATATCTTTTAACTCTGCGTGATTATGGAAAGTGTTAAATTTTATCTTCTTTGAAATGGATGAGAAGAAATCCGGCTTTTTACATCTGCTTTGCATCTTGGTGGTAACTCCACAGCCACGCTGTAGCATATTTCAGCCCTGGCCATGCCCTAGCAGGCATTTTTGCAGTTACCCACTTACAGTTCATGCAATGCTGTTCCTATCCTAGAATGTGAAAATATCCTGGGTATATATGGATAGAATGGCTCTTCCTCTCTTCCTTGGAAATAGAGAGTTTATCCTCTTCAAGCTGTAGGAGCACTCTATAACTGGTATTTGCAAAGTATCTAAATGAAAAAAGCCCTCTAGGTTGTTTTGGTTTTTTAACATTTCTTCTGACTACAGGATCAAACATAAATTTGGTGGGTATTCAAAACCATTGGTTATTGACAGCACTGCTCTTTATGGTCTCCTGCTAACACTGTGAGTGGAATCCATATGGATGCGTACTTTAAAAAGAAAAAATTACTTGGGAGCAGTGTTTTGAGCTGCCATATGCATGGATCCTGTGGTCCAATCCATATTTTTGCTCTTTATCACTCATTGTGAAATCTGATTTTGAAAGAGCTATGGGATTGAAATACAATTGGAACTGTGTGTGTTTATTGTCTCCTGGTGCCGGTGGTGAGTTGGTCTGAAGGCAGGCCATAGGTGACAATGGAATTATGAACATAGGTGTTTTAAAGATATGGGCTTGTGTTAAACCTGATGCAATATATAGTCATCATTAAGTCAGTTTAAAACAAACTATTTTATCTCAGAGTTGCAGGAGTTTAAAGCATGTACACGCCATGACTCACAATAACTTAGCTGATGGGTTCTAATTCATTAAATTACCTCAGTTTCATCGTGTGGTGTGGTGTGCCAGTCCTGAGGTTTTTATCAGGCACGTTAAACATTTACCCATGGAGTGGGATCTATGCCAATAAGTTCTTGAAGAATCTGAACTATTTTATGTACCTGTTTCTTTTGCTAGAAATGCTTTGGATTTTCACAGCAACTGTAGGTCACAACTAGACATTGCATGTACATTGATGACACATGGATGTCAGATGGAGTTTATTTGTGTATAATTCAGTGGATTATATTGCCAACTATTAGGTTATTTATTCTTTCTAAAAGGTGGCAATCTCTTTAAATATAGTGACAGCCTGGAAACTGCCCCTTCAATGCAATCTTTTACTTTTTCTGTTTCAGTGACAGAAGACTTTTCCTCGCATGCCAAAGAAGTTCTGCAAAAGCACTGCTGTTATTCATATGTCTTAAACTGTGAAATATTAAAGTTTTGATCCTGCACAATTGGAAATGTATGCTCTGCAATTTAGGGGGACAAAATAAACTGGAAATATTTGTGTCAGTTCAGAACAAATTTCACAGTTGCATACAGAACTCTGATGTTCTGTAACTTTTTGTCATATATATAATTAGGTACGTAAGTGTAAAGACTGCTTAAGGTAGCAGTTTCTCAAAGAAGATGAGAGTTATGATGTGATCCTTCTGGTTTTATGTTTTCCCTAGCCCTGAAAAGAATAATAAGTAACAGAAAATAAAATTGTTTCTTGTTGCAGCCTTTATCCTCATCTCTACTCAAGAGCATACATTAACTTTAGAAATCCTGAAGACATCCTTCTTTTTAGAGATCGCTTTGATGGCTATGTCTTCATTGATAATAAAGGTTGGACTATTTGTAAGATATTAAGTGTGTATATGTACATATACCATTTCAGAGCATCAACTTGCTTCCTTTTTGCTAGTTATGCCATTATTTCCTCACTATGCAGTTAATTACATAAATATATATTAACATTTAGCACTTAAAAGATAATAAAGGTCAAAAAATATTTGTCCATGCAGTCTTGCTTGTCTGTGCAGTGTGCATGCTTTATGTGCATTCTTGTACTTTAGGCAATGCACTATCAAGGTCATACAAAGAAAATTACCTTATACAAGCTTCACAATTCATTACAACAGTAACTGAACACATTGTGAGCATGAATTTTTACATCTTCAGTGTGTTTCTGAGATAAAGTTTGCCACTTACTCCTGTTTGGAAAAAGCAAGAGGAAACCATCAACATTTTGGTTGCCCACTTTTAAGACATGTAGAGATTGAATTTTTAGGGACTTTGCAGACATCTTGAGTTGAGTTCCAAGAACAAGAATGGCAAAATTGATAGCCAGTTTTAAAATATCCAGTCTGCAAAAGTTTGCCCAACAGTAAAGAAAAAGTCTATATCAGTGTGGTTAAATCTAGGTCTCCTGCAGGAGTATGAAACTGCCATCAGTAAGTGGTTTAGCAGAACTTTAGCAGTTCCTTGCCTCATTCAGGCATACCTTCTGTAAAAAATGCATAGCTTATATAAAGTAGACATAGATTTGTGGGTCTCTTTATAGACATTTTCTATTCTGTACACTCGGTGTTACAGAGGTCCTGTGAAAAGTAGCCCTGCCCACTCTTACTAGAAACTGATCTCTAAAGAAGCTGTCTGTCAAATGAATTCCTCTTCAGCATTTCCTTCCTGAGATGTTTTATTTGCTTCTAATATCCCTCAGATTTTGATGGTTTTTGTAGAGATGAAGAACAACACATTCCTATCACATCTGTGTTTCCCAGATTTCAGATTCTGGGTGTTTTAAGATTAAAAACTAGAAAGAAGTTATTTTTATGATTCTGCTAAGACTTTACTTTGCCTAAATTTGCCACATTCTTCAATATTATGCTGTACTGAAGCCAGAATACTCTACAAAACTGAGCTTGGACACAGTTGGCCAGCTTGGCATGATTGCTTGTGCAAATAAAGAGCACAAGATTTGATCAGAAGTGCCCTCTGGTGAGGCATGTGGCAGCATTGCATTATGAGGATAAAACTGAAACAAGGATTAGCAGGTTCAATAAGGTTAACAAATGGTCTAGCAGATTGAAGACAAGTTTTCAGTGGACTTGAGCAAAGTGTAATCTTGAGCATGCTGCAAGTGGAAACCAAGTGAAATTCAAAACCCACACACAGTTCTGATTCCAGTCTGAAGAAGAAGCCAGTGTTTAAGGCACAATTCAAAGCAAAGAATCCCTGCCAGTAAACACAGGAGTTGCATAGTCCATCATAAACAGAGAAGTTTTGCACAATTCTACATGCTGAGTTTTATAGTTGTGGTTCTGAAAGGAGATGCTTTGTTTTTTATTGCATGTTACCCAGCATTAATTTATTTTTTAAGCTTTTAGCCAACAAAGCTTTAGAAAAGCAACTTGACAGTTTCACATTGATTTCCTGGTAGTACTTAATCACTTGTCAGACTGAGATTTTGTGATAGCTCTTTCTAATCAATGTCTGTGAATAATTAAAAGGGAACTATAAATGCAAGAATTTTATTGTGCAGTAGTAGTCATCCTCATTTTCACAGTCTTGTCAGCATATCCAAATAAAATATAATTTTTTTTTTTAAATTTAAAATATCTCTACATGTAACTTTTCATTAGAAGTTCAGGAGTGAATTGTAGAAACAATTACTTTTGTTTTCACATAGGACTGCTCAACATGTCTTCAAGAGTTTTGAAAACCTTACTTGATGGTAGGGAATGTTTCTCCCCCTCAAAAAATTAAGGATTGATTTCTTTTAAGGTTTGGAATATCCTGCAGTGGTTGAATTTGCTCCATTCCAGAAGATTTCAAAAAAGAAGCTGAAGAAGAAAGATGCCAAAGCCGGAAGCATTGAAGATGGTAAACATCTTTTTTTGACATCACAGTGAAAATTTCTGTTATGCATTGCAAAGTGTTAACATAATTCAAAAATTTTTCTTCACAGATCCAGAATATAGGAAATTTTTAGAGAGTTATTGTGCTGATGAAGAGAAGATCTGTGCCAATCCTGAGATTCTTTTGGGAGAGATTGAGGCCAAAACAAGGGAACTTATTGGTCTGTTTTCTTGATTTTTCTTATTATTGAGAATATTCAATATCTTAATTTTGTATTTTTATGATATTATCTGCAAGAGCTGACCAGTTCAGTCTAACATATGACCTGTTCAGATTTATATTACCACAGTTAAATATTATCCAGCCAAGTAGTAGCACTAAACCTCTTAAGTCTCTGTGCATGGAATCACTTGGCTTCACTTGAACTTTTGCATGCACACACACTGGCTTCAGAAATAGGTCCTTAATAATTCTGAATACTTACAGATGTATTAGTAGGTGGAAGATTTATTTTTAAAATACAAAATAGCTGAATACTTAACAATTGATCCCTGATATTAGCTGCTTTTTTTGAGAAACATGAAATGATCTCTCTCTGTTCTCACGGTCAAGATTCTGGAAAAGCTCTGAAAGTAAGGCAACACCTTGTTTTCTGTATGCATGCAGCATGATTTCCACAGTCCTGGGGGGAATTTTAAGTAAGGTCAGCACTGAAATCTTCAGTGCTGGTATGCAGTTTTCAGGATGACATGCAATTTTGATGTATCTTCAAGTGATAACATGCAGAACATTTAGTCTTTCCCTAGGTGTGACAATTGAGTAGGAAAAAAAATTGACCTTTGCTGTTACTTATTTACAGTGAAAAAGTGGCCACTTCTTTTGATTAGATTCATAGAATCATTTAGGTTGGAAACTTGCTGTTTAAGAGCATCAAGTACAACCATTAACCCAACAGTGCCAAGTCCTCCACTAAACAATGCCCCCAAATGCCACAACTGCACATCTTTTAAATACCTCCAAGGACAGTGACTCCACTATTTCCCTGGGCAGCCTGCTCCAGTGCTTGACAGTCTTTTGTGAAGAAATTTTTCCTAGTTTCCAATATAAACCTGCTCAGTTACATCTTGAGGCCATTTCCCCTTTCCTCTCACTTGTTACTGCTGTTTGGGAGTTGACTGGAGAAATTTGGAACTGTAACAATTTAGAGGAAATGGATATGGACATTTAGATAGCTCTGTTATCAATAAAACTTCTGTTGCTGTTTTAGATGAGGAAGTCACCCAATAATTTTTATTTACCCCAGATCTTCCATGGTATTTGACAGCAGAGTAAAGGCAGTAAAAAAATTTTAGTTAAGTTTGCAATTTACAAAAAGTTTAGAGTTTCAAGAAGATTTATTAATTTAAAAATATTCTATCAGTGAAGATTATTAATCTTGACTGAAGGCAGCTTTACATTAAGACTTTTAGTGTTTTGTTTCTGTTAAATCAGAGGAAATCAAACTAGTTGCTTTATTTTTCCTGCCATTCAAAGCTGTGGCCATTGCTATCAACACAAAGATTTCTTCATCAGGTAGCGTGTTTATAGCAAAATTATGTGAGGGTTTAGCTGTGTGTCCAGTTTCAAAGGTGTTACTCCTGCTGATGTCAGTGAAGGATGTGCCCGAGACTTTGCTGGCAGAATTGAGCCTTACATGCTCAGCATTTCTCCATGAAAAGTTACTGCAAACCAGCATGTTTTGTGCATCGTGCCAGATGCACTGGCTGATCAGTTTCCATGTGACAGAGAAATATAAAAGAGATTTTCTCTATAGCAAGATGAAGATAAGCTCTTTTTTCTGTTTTCTTTGTAGAGAGCAAGATAAAATGTAAAGTTTTGCTGACACAGCTCGTCATTTAGTAATTTATTTTCTTTTAAAGTCTCTTAAACATATTAAGAAAATGCTCTTAGATTTGCATTTGCAGTAAGGCCCATAAATAAGGTGGGTAAGATTCAAGTTTGATAAACACTGTATTTTTCCCACCTCTTTTGATAGTATTCATCACACTGCCTCTCTCCCTTGAACTTCAAGTTAAAATTTCTCATTAAACTTCTTGCACTACAGCCTTAGTCATGACCAGGGTCACATTCTGGACTCTCAGTGCAGCTTATCCTTTCCCCAGACCATCCAGTTACGATTTGTGATGTCTTTCAGCCTGTAAAGGTACCCAGAGGCAGCCACTGCTCAGACAGGGTAACTTAGGGAGGAGGAGAGAGAAGCAAAACTCAGATCTGGGGGACTGGAAGGGAGGGCTCTGGGGACCTAAAACTTGTCCAAAATTATGGGCAGGTGGGGAGGATGGGGAAGCATGGAAAATCTAGGGATAGAGGGAGGAAAATAGCAAATCAACAATCTTTATTGGTTGTTGATTTCTACCAATGAATGGGTTGCCCCCAGCATAATCCGACTTTCAATGCAAAAAGATTTAGATGATTTTGGGATATGAATTGTGTCTAGATTTTGGCTACGTCATTTCAAATTTCTTGAAAACTTTTTTAATTTCTTCCCTTTTTTTCTTTCAAATTTTGTCATGCATTTCAATAGGGAATGTTGTTCTGTGGTTCGAGAGAAAATCCTATGCATAGTGTAAAGCAATTTCAAGTAGTAAACATTTTCTACTCTGGGGCATCTGAAACTGACAAAATTTGTTGTAGCTGCTCACAGCTGTACATACAAGCTGAATTCAAGTCTGAATTCAGTACAGACAGTCATGAATAAAGAATTTGATAAAGAACATGATAAAAAATTTGGTGATGTTCTCCAAGTTTTTGTAGAATTTGGGGATTGTTCAGGTAACTTGATTTCAGAGTGTGGAGACAGCTCTGTAATAAAAGAATGGCTGTGTGATCCAGTAGATGAGACCTTTTATTAGCAATTTGGGAAGGCAGAGTTTTACTGAATCTGCTGATACTTTGCTATGTAACCTGGGACAAACTGCTTCTCTCTTATTTCTTCTGTTTTCCCATGGAAAGGTGAATACTAAATGTCAAGTAAACGGAAATGTTATATGAGACTGAAAATGCTTCCTTCATGATGTACTTTGAAAACTGGGATTAAAAACTGCTGTGTGAGATTACAGTAATGTGGGCTGTATATGAACAACAATATAGCTAGGTTTTGATGTACAAAAGTAAAAAGTAGGAGTAGATTCTGAACACATTTCTTTCTTTTTTGGTGAAATAACCATTCAGTGAGCAAGAGAGAAAAGCCATTCTCTTGAACTGAAAGGATATGATCTTTAATTATAAACATCAAATAATCATGCAACATATTTCTGTTGCTTCTAATGCTATCAGCAAAAAAGCAACGAAGTGTTTCTGAAGTAGAATGATGGGAATGCCTTCAAAAATACATGAAACAAATAGGCTTATCAATGATTCAGCTCCCTTTCAGATAAAGCTAGAAAAAGGGGGTTAATACTAAAGTAAAGAAATGAGTACATTCTAGGAGTTGAACACTATATCACAAATTTTTTGTGTTTTAGCTAGAAGAACAACACCCCTTTTGGAATATATTAAAAATAGAAAATTAGAAAAGCAGGTACGTTCAGACTTTTGCCTGAAGTTCCACATTTATGTTTCATGTAGTTTTCCGTTGGACTATTTACAATTAATCATTATTGAACTCTTCAGAGAATACGAGAAGAGAAAAGAGAAGAACGGAGGCGGAGAGAATTGGAGAAGAAACGTTTGCGGGAGGAAGAGAAAAGGAAGCGCAGAGAAGAAGAAAGACGTAAAAGAAAAGAAGTGGAGAAGCAAAAGAAAATTTCTGAAAAAGAAATAAGGATCAAGGTAACTGAGATCAATGAAAAAAAAATTATTCTTCTTTTGAAGTTACCCAGAAGTTCTTTGGTATCTCAGTATTTATTTGGTGTACAACAGCATGGTGTGGAGACACCAAACCAATTTTGACAGGAAGGGAAAGTAATGTAGGGCTTTGACCAAGTGTTGTTTGAAAGTGTGACTGATGGCCTTACCTACCATGATGTGCTGGTGCAATTACAGCAGGTAACTCGGATATCTTTAGACAACTCTGCTGCATTCTATGCCAACATCTGTGCCAGCCTGTTGGAAGATTATTGTGGGTTTGATCCCCATATGGGCCATTCACTTAAGAGCTGGGCTTGATGATCCCTGTGGGTCTCTTCTAACTCAGAAGTTTCTGTGTTTCTATGAAACATGGCTTTAACGCTTTCTGTCATGCAAATCTTCATTTGGCCGTGTGTGCAGGGACACATGTTTATGTTTATGTTTATGCTCAGAACTGATGTATTTTAATTGTATGCTTTAGCCAAGTTATAGCAAAGTCTTGCTAATATCAGGTTGCAGTGTCTTTCAACAATCTGAATGGATTTTAATGGCATCACTTAGGAGGGTGCTATGTAGTCAGACCATATAAAACCATCTTATTTGTATAAGATGACATAGCTTAAACTATTCATCTGAACTAAATTTTGTGTTATTGGAAATGCTTTGTAGGCTGTTTTGAAGAGGAAATTCGGTATAAGAATCTGTAACATGAAGCAAGAACACACAGACTTGACTCAGATCTAGTGATGGTGAGGAGCCACAGAACTGTGGACATCTTTCCTCGTTTCTTCTTGGAAAACAGTTTTCTTCACCTAAAAGTATAAAAATAGTAAATTCTGAAGCTGAATTACGTGTTTTCCATATCTGGGCTTAAAAAAAATACTCTAGAAGTTCAGAAGAAACGGGGCTTAATCCTTAAAATATATTACCCAAAATTGCTTGTCCAAAAAGCCGCAGTATTTACAAAATATCTGTGGTAATATGAGCCTGAAAGCTATTTCTACCCCTGAAAGAAAAGGAAAATATTACCTGAAAGAAACATTATAGAAGTTTTCGATTTTGGAGAAGAATAACCTGTGCTCATTTCAGAAATGAAATGGTAGAACGAAAAGACTGAGATGTTCTGCCTAGAATTGATAGGTTAGGGTAATAATTTGAGACAGTTAGTCCTTCTGTAAAGATTATTCCTGTAATACTATACACTGCTCAAACCCTGTGACGGTTGCTATGAAAGGAACAGACTTCTTGAAAATCCTAATCTTCAAGATGAAAATGTAATTACTTCCTTTCTGCTAATATCATAAGTTTTTCTTCAGTCTGTATTTGTGTCAGGGTGTACTAAGGACCTACTTCTACATGCCTGTCTATCCCAAGTAATTCATGTGACACAGATTTTATATATAATATTTCAAGGAGTGAAGTATTAATCCTGCTCTCTTTGTAGTATTGTAGAGGTTCTGCTTCTTATTTTATGGGCAATGACACTGAGCTCTGTTACATGATTTCTAAGAAACCATAGACCATAATAATGCCTTTGTATTTATAACTCAGGAGAGAAGAGTAGGTAAGTGCTTTGAGAAGAATAGGTAAGTGCTTTCTCCAGTATTGTCAGCATATTTTAAAGTATGCAGTTGATTGCCTGTTAATGACTGTTACTTCACTCCTTAGCAAAAGTAAACCACCCTTCTAAAATAACTTTAAATTTCATATTTTGTAAAATACATTCCTCGTGTGTAAATAAGGTATCTCCAATCTTAACAGGTTACTGATATATTTAATACTTGTTAAAATGTCTGTACAACAGAGGAGAGTATTTTTGCATCATAATATAAACAAATATCTCTTAGCTTCTCAAGAAGCCTGAAAAAGGAGATGAACTGGCCAGTGAAAAGCACAAAGACAAAGGTGAAGAAGCTGACATTGAGGAAAACAAATGGGATAAATCACCTGGATCTGGGAGTATAAAATCCAAATCTTTGGAGAGTTCACTAAAAGAACTTAAGGAAAAGTAAGTAATATTTATCTTTTAGACTTTTATTTAGATCCTAAATGCTTTCATCCCAAGGCTTAAATGTAAGTGGTGCATTAATAAGATGTTCTGTCACCAAAGAACCAATTTCATTCTGTGTGCGAACAGATCTCTTTCTGTTTTTTTGGTAAAAGGTGTTTTGTAAGAATTTATTGACCTGGTGGCAGTATTAGTGGATGCAATTTGTTATTGCTGAAATGCTATGAAATCCCAGATTGCAAGGTTTTCTGCATGAAAAGTCAAGTCATTCAAGTCATTCTGTTGTTATTTCACCCGTTCCCCATCAAGAGCTCAGGTAAGGCTCTCCTTCCATCACTGATGTCAAAGACTGAATTGGCTATGATGCCATGCTTTTCCTTCACACTTGGGTTGGCTGCAATAAACATATAAATGTGTTTGATAAATGGAGCAATGGCAAAATAGGGACGGTGTGAATGAAAGCCTTATGATAGATACATGCAGAAGGCTGTCTCTATTTCCTAATGCTTTTTGTGTTACATTTGCTGTGGTAGGAACAAGAGGCATAGCTCAGTTCTATTACTGCTGTAGCCTGGAAGTAACCCATCTTACAAGTGTTTTCAGCAGTTGGTTCTCTTTCTTGTCCTTTGGCACGTGTGTCCCGTCGCAGGCAGGATTTACCCATAAGATATATAAGATAAATAGATTAAAAAAAGATGCATGTTCTGAACGTTCCTGAAAATTTCCATGTCCTGTTCTCTAGTAGAAATTGAAAATATTCAACAACTTCTTTGTTGATGCTCTTCAAGAAAGGAAAGAACAGGCTCAACAAAAACATTTGCAGGGGCAAATCAGTTGTTTGCTACTCACAGAATCTTTTAGGTTGGAATGGACCTTTAAGATCATCGAGTCCAACTGTTAACCCAGCACTGCCAAACTGCCACTATAAACCATGTCCTTAAGTGCCATGTCTGCGTGTCTTTTAAATACCTCCAAGGGTGGTGACCCCACCACTTCCCTGGATTTTTATGCATTAAACCTCTGATGGTGCCGTGTAACATTGTTTGCTATTGATCCTGTAAGTTTAATAAGGCATTAATGTAGATTTTGCTTGTGAAAAACAGAATCTGTTTGGCTGCACAGGTACAGTAAGCATTATCTTGTGTTTCCAAGTGCTGATTTCATCTTGATTATTAGTGGGTATGTAGCAAGCTATGAGCTCATTGAGATTTAAAGTTGAAACTACCTTGTCACTGACTCAGAAATCAGTAATAAACTGTAACTGCTGACTCTACCTGCAGGAGACTGAATTGCCTGTTTGAAACCATGTCAAAGGTTGGTAGTAATAGCTTCCTACCACAAATCAAAATCTCAGTAGGTTCATAAGTGTACATGGTCAAATACAAATTTGAAACTACACCAAACAAATGTGCTTCACTGCCTTTACTTCCATTCATTTCTGCTTTCTCTGACTGTGTAGTTTTTTCTTCTACCTATACTCTGTAATTGTTTACCCTGCCACTTTCACTCTTACCTGCCTGTTCACTGTGCCTGAATTTTAGGGAGCTACTTTAACCACTCTTTGAATAGGAGTTTGTATCCCTGTCACCTGCCTGCCTTCAGGCACAGCCATTCCTTCCTCCCCCACAGTAACGGGCAAGGGAAGAGATAAGTTCCAGGCAATGCTACAGCAACAAATTGAGGGGGTCTTTTTGGCTTTTTGGAAGGTCATACCCTGAGTCTTGCTAGGACTTGGAGTTAGTGTCTGAAATAGCATATTAAACATGAAACAAAGCAACTTACAGCCACATATCCCTTGGTAGCTAACATAGTATTTTATATAAATGTATCCATGCTACAGGTACAGAATCTGTGTAATTGTGATTGGTTCAGGTGTCTGTGACAGCTGGGACGTTGCTTCTACTTGGTGAATGTGTTATGCTGACACAAGCTCAATCTTGCAAAATGCTAAATAATTTACCTCTCATTCAGGTTCTGCTCTGACTTCCAGCTCTTCCTGAGATGGGGAACCTCTTTTGGCAGCCTCCCTAATCCCCAGACGCCAACCAATTTCACAGTTATATTAAAATATCACTGTTATATTAAAAAAAAAAAGTTACCTATGTAGATACACCTTTATTTGTATTAAATAGTTCTAAATGAGAGTTATCACTATTTGATCACTACACCATTAAAAAATCTCCATCCTCTCTGATTCTATCTGCAGTTTCCCAAAATCTGCGCAGACTATCAAAAGTAACTTGCTGTTTCAATTTTAAGTATTTATACATATGTCATAAAAAGAAAGTGCCTATGTTTGTTCCTTTTGAAGTTCAACCTATTTTGTAATCTTTCTTCATTATTTGCAGTTTGACCATATGAGAGAAACACCCACTTGCTGAACTGGAACAATGAAGTGAATAAGAGAGCTGAGAATTTTATCAGACAGGCAGCAAAATGGGACCAATAGTCTTTATAATATAAACCATTTACAGCATAGCAGAAATTAAGTATCATGTTGTGGTAAGGTAATGGTCTTTGCCTAAATAAAATACGCAAAGGCAGGCTAGATTACTTGGAGACACAATAAACAAAAGCCTGGAACATAAGTATTTATTTTCACAAATGTCTTCTGCAAGTTATGATGTCAGTAAATAATTTTTGTTATACAGAGACATAAAATTTACAAATTGATACATAATATCTGCACAATTCCTTCAGATCCTGAATGTTCCTGTTCAAGGGAATACTTACATGCATGACTCTCCTCAACACCAGGCGACAAGAGCTAATAGTGCAGCATGTGTTTATGTGAAGGGTATTGGGGAACTATTGATAGGATTTCAAAGAGGGGTAGAAGGTGAAGAATGGGCCTTCCACAACAGTTGCACAAAAGCTTGGCAAGGCTTTGTCTGCTATTCTGAACTGAATGCATGGTCAAGGGCTGGACATACATGGGTGAGACATTCAGCATATAACCCCTTTGTAATGAGAAGAAAACAACCTTGCCATATAACTTATCTACACACTGCTGAAGTCAAAGGGAGGCTTTGCCTTGTATCCTTCTGTAGCTCCTTTTCACTGTTAATTGCTTGGATTTTCTTTCTTTTTGTACATACTCATAGGTCACAAAATGATAGTGACAAAGAGCAAAGAGATTTGGAGAGAAGATTTCGAGAAAAAGAACCTGAAAGACAAAGGTATCGATTGGATGATGGCAGAAAGCATAGAACTCACTATGAGTTTGACAAGTTTATGAGAAGGAATGAAGAAGAGCTGAAATGGGGGAAAGGATACAACCAAGACAGAGGAAAGAAAGGGAACTACAACTACAGCTTCACTGTGGAGGCAGTAGACAAACTGGGTAAAGAGGACAAGTGTGATGACATGGCATCCAAAAAGGAGCGCATAAGAAATAAGGTTCTTTTATTCATTTAGGATAATATTTCATTAGTTAAATATGGTTCAAGATCACAGGTTTTAACTTCTGCAAACTCAGCATAAAGATTCTTTTTCAAAAAATTCTTTATCTCACTTTCAGTAAAACCCAGACTTCTTTCTGGGTTGTTGTCAAAGGACAACGGCAGTTTAAATAAGGTTACAGGTCTTGCTCATTCATCTTCATGATATATAGAAGACTTTCTGTCTTTATTTCAATCCTACCATTTTAAGAACACTATTCTTGGAAGCCTTGCATTTTATAGGTGTATTAAAAATTGTTACACTTCTGATCTGTCATGAAATTTAAAAACTGTGGCATATTAGTCTTTTTAAAATGTACTTCTATTACTCTCATGTAGTAATTATATTATGGATTTGGCAGGCATTGCTTAGTAGAGCAACAATAAGAATTTAAATAAATAGCTAATTCAGAGAGTGTGAATGTATGGATTTTTCAGTATTGCCTACCTGCCAGTATGAAAGGGCTGTCATTTCATCAGGATAAATTTATCCTCCTGGCTGTTGTCAGGGAAAGAGCAGATGCAGGTGTGAGCAGGGCCTGTGTATCAGGGTGTGTAGTAGAGCTGTTCCTTATTGTATCCCAGAGATACGGGTATCATTTTTCTCAGGCTGGCTGATTTCACGGATGTGCCAGATTCTTTTCAGGATGTGGCTCTCCTTGTCAGCCCCGTTCTCTCTCTCTCATGATCCTAGATTTTCAACAAAAGATGACCAAAACACCATTAGCATAGAAATTTATTCTGCATGTGAAACTCTTCTTTCAAAGCAAGTGACTGATCTGTACTGTGGGCTAAGGCTGACAAGAGTAAACTGGTCACATGCAGAGTGAATCTGCATGGAGCGTGCAGGGAACAAGGGCAGGTGGACTCACTGTGCATGTTGAGGAAATCATCTTGCGCAAACACAGAAAGCCTGGTGTGCCCCGCTTTCTTTTTATGCAGAGGTCAGCTGGGCAGGATGGGTAAGATTTATCTGCATTTGCACATTAACCACTTTCCTTATCAATGGCTCAAGCTGTAGAACAGTCAGAAAAAAGGCTAGTTCAAAAACAGAAAGATGGGGAAAACAGTTTTCCTCTTGCTTGCCATGCACTTCTTGAAATCTGTCATATTAATGTCCAACCTTTGAACTGGATGGTGGGTCTTGGGGGCCTTTTGACAAGTGTTAAGAAACTACCTGCTTTTTATTTCTTTGTATCACACTTCTGGTAGCTTGCTTGTTGAGTCTCTGAATTAGTCCACACTTAGGACTAATGCTAAATTTATTCCCTAAAAAAATAAGCACCATCAGTAAGGTATTTTGCAGTGTGGTGACTTTTTTCCTTAGAGTATTTATCACATAGGTGAGATGAATGGCTCAGTTTTACAACTCAGGCATAGAATTGACAATGCTAACACAAATTTTTAGTCGGAGATGGAGCCTCTTTCTGAAGTTTGTAAGAGTTGATTAGAAAGTGGGAAATATCCAGTGTAAGTGATGTGATAGCTTTTATGCAAACAGCAGGCTACAGAGTCTGTGGTAGGAAAAGCCATTTGGACCCTTTATCATAAACTTTCTAATGGGCACAGCTTGTCAGAGGATCTACTTTTATGCAGTTGTTTGGGATATAGAAAGGTGTGTTACGCATTTCATACCACACCGCAAAGCACTAACTAGAATGATCTAGTCATAAGGCTCAGTAGTGAATCTTGACATCTGGTCTAAAGAGAAGGAGAAAAGAAGTGGATCAAAAAAAGACAAGTGGATCAAAGAAGGTGAAGGAAAAAGAAAAAAGAAAAAAGAAAAGAAAAGAAAAAAGAAAAGAAAAGAAAAGAAAAGGGGAAATGTGTATTGGGAATAAGAAAAAAGAATAAAGGAAAAAAAGTCCAGAATTAATTCAAATTATGAAGGCAATTGAAAATTGGTATCGTTTGTTGTAGGACAGTTTTGGTGCTCTGCCATTGTCTTTAAGTAGGCTGCTAGGTGTTTGCTAAACTTAACACAAGACTTTGATCAAAAAGCTCAGGTATTGGTGAGCTTTCAGTTGCTTCAAAACATTATGTGAGAGTAAAATACTCTTACTGGGAAAAGACTTTGTAAGCAGAGTTTCTGATCAGTGCATTTTACTATTGAAATTTCAAGAACAAAGAGTGCTCTGAAGAGTTACAGAGCATCATCATTTGCAGATTTGAGGTGTCTTTTCCACGTAAACTGGCTCCTTCCATTTTCTCATGATCAGAGCAGCATGTGTATGATCAAGTCACTTGTAGAGCCTGCACATGCTCAAATTGTACTTACTTTGTTTATTATCAGTGCATACATTCCCCTGCTCTCATACTCAGTATGGAAGGTAAGATGAAGTGGAGCAATAACTGTGCAATTTTATTGTGATGTGTATAATTCAAATGTGCATTGCATGTTTAAATTCTGGTAATGATTGGGTAACAATTGATAGTCAGTTGAGGATAACTTTCTAGCTGCTACCTGCTAAACTGTTCTCTGGTCTGTCTTGGATTTTTATGCTTATGTGAAATATTTGTCATTCATCTGCAGAGTTGCAAGTGCACAGGCTATTGTTCTTCTCAGCTGATGTTAGTGAAGGTAGCAACATTTTTTTTGTTCTACTTGTAATACCATGTTTGATAATTGTCTGCAGTATTTCTCCTTGTTTATGTCAAATGTATCATAGGATCTTTAATTTTTACAGCATTCTTCATTTATTCAAAATGTTTGGCTCCCAAGAATGGTGTTACAAACAGCATGTAGTGA
Source organism: Corvus kubaryi (assembly GCF_017639235.1). Lineage (NCBI taxonomy): Eukaryota > Metazoa > Chordata > Aves > Passeriformes > Corvidae > Corvus > Corvus kubaryi. Next base: position 8,462 of record NW_024581911.1, on the reverse strand, counting down.
ATACTAGATATTGAATACCCAGTCAATTTTCATTACACTCAATTTTTTTTCCTGGTTCTTATGAAATGTAAAGTAATTTAACACAAAATCTACTTTCTTCATAAAGATTCAAAACTTAAAAATCCCACGTATGTGTCCCACATGGGTTTCTCAGAGTGTTGACCATATCTCCTTCCTTCTAGGATCGTCCAGCAATGCAGTTATACCAACCAGGAGCTCGCATCCGAACACATATGGGACCTACAAGTAAAACCTATGACTGCAGTGGGAAATCCTTTGAAGATGCTCTTGATAAAAAGTATGAGGCAGATAATTCAGCTGGAGCTAGTTCTGGAAAGACTGAAGAAGCAGAATAAAAGAATCTGGGGGAAAAGGCTAGCGAAAAGGAATTAATTTAAGATTCAGCATCATCACAAAAAAATCCATTGGGCTGTTTCAGAACTCCACAGGCAATAACATCAACAAAATTGTAATAGCTCTGCCTCTTACTTTCTGTAAAATAAAGGGAAGAGTGACTGGAGATATATAAAATATCTTACAGCAAAGGAATATTGTTGCTTTTTTACAAAAAGCAGCTCAAACACTCTTTGCCTAACTTAAAAGCAGTTCAAATATTCTATTAGATTTCCCTTGAAATAGAAGACCCTCTAACAATTTTAAGGGAATAAGACTTTACTGAAACGATGTCATTTTCTTGAGTCTAAAGAAATGAAATGTAAATTCGCATCAGTTTGAAATCTGAGGCACTTTACATGTATTTGGTGCATGACATGGGGGCCACAGGACCCGTTCCTGCAAATGGCAACGACAGGGGCTGCTGCAGGGAGTTGCAGTCAGACTCGGTGGGACCAGCCCTGGGATGAAGCTCGGGAGCCAGTGGTATTTGCAGGATGAGGCCCACAGTTTGCACAGTTGTGAGGAATGTCCATTGGTATCTGTACCTCATTGTGTTTACGTTGGTTTTCAATTAACCATAGTGTCAGATAAGTGTTAGTAAAGCTACAAGTACGTCGTCGGAGAGTTTGTCATTTTCTGAGCTACTTTTGCCTTTTATGTTTTAATAGATTCCTTGTGCTTAAAACAGAAGACAGCTAATGCAAACATCAGCACATTAACAATAAATCTGGTTTTAATGAATTAGCTGGTTTTTATTGTTCTGACACTGACTTTTGGGAAAAAAACCGTGGTTGTACAGTGATGACTTTTTATATGCTAATGTTTCATATAAGTTGCAGTAACAGGATTTGGAAAATGTAAGATACATGAATATTCTGCAGTTTTATTTGTTAAAAAATTAAACACACATGAATGTCAATTGCACACTACCATTTTGTAAGATCTAGGCCAAATTCTGCCCTCTAAGCAGGCACATACATATATGGGTGTGGGTGTGGGTGTGTGGGGGTGTGTGTATGTATCTTCTGTTGGTTTCAATGATAGCTGTGTGTTTATGAAAGGGCAGGACATGTTCATTTATCTTTCATGGCTGAAAATTTCTCAGTTGTCTAAAACTGAGACCTGCTTTGTCATTGAAGTGAAATAGTAAGATATTAATTTATTTTTACATCCTCTCTAAACATTTTATTAAGCATAACATCTAATTGTCCTAGACTGAACGATTATTTATTGCATTGTACAGATATTAAGCATTAAATAGAATAAAAGAAAAAAAGATTTTGACTATGATTTTGAGATGTGATACTGTGCTATTTTTTCATCTATTACTCCAGAAAAATTAAGTGAGATGCTATTACACTGCTTTGCATGCTACAGAAGCAGCTAAAAATACAGTTGAGAAGAATTTTAGTATCAGGCTACATAAGTCAGCTGCCAACTAAAATTACTTCAAGATTAAGTAAAACTGCTGCTAGAGAATCATCTGGGTTTAGCTCCATCTAAAGTTTATCTTGTTTGCCAAGTTTATCTGACTGCATAGAAAGGATTGTCTTGGTGTCCTGGCCAAGTACTGGGAGGGCAGGTTTTCCCCTCAGTGAAAAATCCCAGCTTGATCCAAGGAAACTTGACAGGGAAATTCTTCTGCAGTAGAGCTGGGCAGAGCTGGGATCTTCACCAGATGAGAGGGTCTGCTTGAAAGCATTTCCCACCTTTTTGGATGCCCTGTGGAGACTGGAGCAGGGGGTGTGTTTCACCTGTGAGAAGGATTGGCAGGACACAGAGGAGCTGTGATTTTGCACAAGCTCACAACTCGAGTTTGGCATCTTTTGGCTTTTGGGCTTCACCTCCACCTGCACCCGAGTTCCTTGGTTATGGGCACCTCTTGATACCTTTATAGGGAGCTAACTAAACACAGTTATTTTGCAGTAATTTTCCATTTGGGACTTCTTATTCAAACCTAATCTCAGTAAAAACTGTCAGAATTTAAACATTTGTGTCCACCAGGTCACGCTGGAGATTCAGGTCGAGACAAATTCCTGCAAGCTTTTGACAAATGTTTGTGTTCTTGTGAATGCAGCCTCCCACACAGAGGGGCAGAGAGCCTGTCCTGTGACTTAGGTAAGGACATTCAAATTTGGATGTGGGGAGTGCAGTAGTCATCATCTGCACACAGCTGCAGCCTGAGCTGCATCCGAAGGAGCCCCAGCTGCCTGATGGCTTGGCAGTGCCACTTAAGGAACTCTTGGGACAACCAGGTACTGGCATCTATTCTTCCCACATCTGAGAGGGGCAGTAGGAAGTACCGGCCACCATCAGCAGGATCTGAGCATTACTATGGCCAGCTACACCTGCCATACGTAGCTCAGGAGAGACAGGAACAGCAAGGCAGCCCCAGGAACACCAGGAGCCCAGGGTGCATGGGAATGCTGCCTGCAAGCTCTCTGCTACAGTGCGACCCCTCCTGCCAACGCCGTCGCTGAGCTTCCCCTGCCTGCGCTCATGGTCATCTTGGGCAGTGCCAGCAGGACAGCCTGTGCATGTGGAAACAGGGAGCAGGTTTGGGATGGGAGCTTGTGCAGTCATATCTGCAGGGAAGACTGCCCGTTGGAATTGAGCATGTATCTCGTGGGAATGCTGCAAAGCACAATGGCTAAAGCAGCAGAATACATCTCCAAGTCCATGCTCCAATGTCTCCTGCAAAGGAATTCAGCAGGGCCTGAGCTTGCTTCCCTTGCCGGGGCAGCCAGGCGGGAGGAGCTGCCACCTGCTCTGTGCTCACTTGTTCTTTTACGCTTCTCCCGATGACATCAAATAAATGCAGGCTTGCTGCCTGCCTTTGTGCAAACTCTTCGAGAGCTTCATTGCCACAATAGTAACTTTGTTTTGCAAATTCAGCTTAGCTGAAAGTAGAGACAGCATCCCCACTGAATGGGAATTGTGTCTGGTTACATCACAGCTGACTTCAGTGCCATCTGTTTTCTTGCTTTTAAAATATAATGTTCTACATTTAATAAAAAACCCACTTGATAGCTTTACCAAATTTCTGTTGCCCTGTTTCTTATTGAATTCCAAGGTCATTGACATTTAGGAATATGGAAATCACTCTGTCAAATGGAGATTGGGCTCCATTGTGAGCTATTGTGTTACAGGAAACTGATGTGGAATGTAAATATTCAGTAAAAACCCCAGCATTTGTGCTTGTTGCAGCTTTAAAGAGAAGCTTATTTGTGGATACAAATATGCATCTAGCAAGAATTTCTCTTGCTTCTTTCCAGTCCCGTGAGATACTTTTCTCTCTCACGGAAGATATTTGTGGAGTTCTATAAACGATGAACACCTGCGACCTTCCAAACCTGTGTTTATAGTACAGTAGAAAAATATTTTGACAATGGATGTTTTAGGATTTCTAGCCAATCACCCCCAGAGGTGGATGACCCTTTGACCAATTAGACTATGAAGAAAAAAGTCTATAAAAGAGTTGTAAAATAATTAAATAAATGAATCTTGCTGCGCAATTCCTGCCTGCTGGATCTCTCTTCTCCTCCCTACCACTGCGGGACACTGTGATACTTATTCAACTCCAAAACATTGTACTGACAACTTCACATTCAGTTTTTAAATACATTTTGTTGCTTCTTTTAATTTAAAACCAAATGGCTGAAAGTTGTTTTTGGAGAGTCTTTGGAGGTCCATCCATGGTTAAGCAAACACTCCTCTTCATGCTGACAGCAGTTTCTCTGCTAGCATTTATTTGCAGTATTAGTCCTGAACAGCCGAAACAAAAGCCTGAAATATGAACATTACAAAGCCCACTCACTGGGCACAAAATAATATTGAACATCAGAATAAAATATGCCTGAAAAGGAAAATGGAGTAGTACTTCCCTCCCCAAACCTGATGGAGTGTTGAAAATCAGTGGAAAATTACTTGTGAGTTGGTGGTGGTGCTGTTTGAGTCTTATACGATGAGAGGAGAGAGTTAAAATTCTCAGGTTACTTATTTATAACTGTTTCATTAGAGGGGAAAAAAAATCTGAAATAAATGGGAAACCAGAATCTTATCTGATAATTTCTAAGTGGTTTAAAGGCATTCACTCTGTCTTCTGTGCCTCCACTTGAGCTTTTCATGGAAGTTCTTGAAGACTGAAAATGTCATCTTCTTACCAAGTGCTGGTTTCTCTCTTAGCTGTTAAACCCTTTCCCAAACTTCCTCATTGCTACATAACTAAAAACCAAATATTTTCCAGATATATTTTGTGGTTTACATTGCACTAGCCCACACCTGGTCTCCTGAACATGCCCCATTTGCATACCCCATCTAGAATTAGGTGAATACTATCAGAGGCTCATTACTGTCACATAAATATTACAGTATTTTGTTTCAAATGGACACAAACATACAAGACATTGGACCGCAGTGTTCTTTGCTCAATTCCAATTAACAGCCTTGATTAGAAAAAAACCCTATTCTCCAATGCTCTCCAAAAGTGTAACGATTAGCAAAAATGGCATATAGACTCATGGTCCATGCAAGGTCAATAAATGGCTCCCAGTATGTGCTGAAGGCAGGAGATACAAAAACATGCAGAAATGGGAGATTCTTTTTTTCCCTTCTCTTTAAAAATGTTGATATATTCTGAAGCCAAATATAATATTCTGCGTAAAACTTGAAGGGGGGGGGGGGGGGCTGGATCTTTTGAGGTGTTGATGTTTTGGGTTTTTTTCTTCTGTCAGGCTCTCAGTTGCCAACTCTAGTGAATAGATTGAAAATTAATTTTGGAAGACTCCACCTGGCCAGACAGGGAGTTTGGCTTTAGGTTATCCACAGCATGGAGGGCTCGGCCTGTTACTACTGATCTGTGCCCAGGTGTGTGTGTGTTGTGCTGCTCCCTATCTCTGGCTATGCAGAAATTTGGATGGTTCTGCTGGATGAATCTGAAGGGAAACTCCACCTCACCTTGTTTCTTAACAGCGAACTTGAATATGGGCACTGATATCTGACATTACCTGTTGGAAGTTCTTGCATGGTTTTGACAGCTGTTGCAGGTCATCATTGTCCAGAAACAACAGTATGGGTACAATTATGTCCTCAGGCATTCAGACAAGAAAATCGGGATATCGAAGGAAAAAATGGAAACACTTGCACGGCGCTGAATAGGCTCAGTCTTGTTTCCTTAACTTTTAACAACATCCTGAAATACAAAGATAAAAGTTGGTTGTATATTGGAAACTTTTAAGTTCCTCAATTAAAGATCAAATAACAAGGAAGAAAACACTTGGGAATATGTTACATAAGGTAAAAATGTATTCGGGGGGTATTTAGATGTGTCTCCAATGAATTGTGAGCTCTCCCTAGCTACGGTGTTAGGTAACAGATTCGTTGTTCTATTTCTTACAGTTACTAACACATAGTAAGAACTAAAAGGCCATTTCAGAAAGTAATTTAGAGGCCTAAGGGAATGAATTAAATGAAACAAGCTGTCTTGGATGATTAAACTCCATGCCTTCAAGAGCCTGATGTCATTTTCACTAAGAGACTTCACAGGTGAATATGGCAATTTTTTTACATTTTGCTTATGCAAAAAAAAAAAGATAGAACTGGAAGCTATAGTCAAGTGTCTTTCATAATAATATTAACTGAAAGGGGGAGACATGAAATTTTAGCATGATTTCATAAATTAAATAAAATCCCTAGGTGTAAAGGAAAAAAAGTTCTTAACTAGTTAGAAAATAAAGTTTAACCATACAGTAAAAAAAAAGTCTATTAAAACCAAAAGTTATTCACTGGTGTTGAGATGTGTTCTTTATGTATTCTCTGTTTTCTAGTGCAATCCTTGGTCTCTAATGGCTAATCCAGCAAAAAATCTGCGTGGGATTTCTTTATCTCCTTTGAGAAAACTTCTTGGCTAGGTTGAAAGGAAATCCTCCAAGTACTCTAAATCACCTATAGATAACAACAGCATGGAAAAATAAGAGAAGTTTACTTAGTCTGTCTAAGAAGAAATGTAATAAATAGGGTACACCTGGTTTATTTGGAATTTATTTAAGTGTTTGATTCCATGACCAATGGAAATTACTAGATTAACTACAGAAGCTGGAAATTAATTCAAAAAGTGTAAAATGGGGGAAAGCACTGGCAAACCAGAAAGAGATGAAAGCTCAGGATCAGGTGAGAATGACAGGGTATTAGCTGGCCTTGGGTTGAATTTACACACTATTTCCATGAATGAAAAAAGCAGGAGTCAGCATTTTGAGTAACAAAAACTAGATAAAATGCAAGTACAAGGTGGATGCGTAGCAAGAGCACTCTCAACTGAAGACTTGGATGGAAACAACCAGTTGGTTTTTAAGCAAGTCACGGGAAAAACACAATCCACAATGATGAATATATAACCTGTAGTCAAAGAGACATGAGCCTGAGACATGACTACACAGAGGACCAGGAGGGTATCGAGCCTGCAGTACTAGGTTTCTCCATGACACCGAGATGTGGAATAAAGAAAATAATTCCTCATCGGTCAGTAATTGTAGTTGATCACTACACTTCTGCTACACTTTCAGAGCATGTGTAGTTCTGATTTTCTCGAAAACTTAGATACAACTGGTGAAAAATACTGCTGCTATCCCAGCAGCCAGGGGATGCAACAGGTCACTGCTAAATGCTGCCTGACAGAGAAACCGCCCTCTTGGTAAGGAAATGCTGCTGAATGTCCAGGCCAAGCCTCCCCTGAAGGAGCTCTGAGCCATTCCCACATGTCCTCTCAGTGGGTACCAGGGAGAAAAGTTTAGCATCTCTCTCTCCACTTTCTCTCCTCAGAAAGCTGTAGAGAGTGGTGAGGACGTGTGAGAGACTGAACTATTAAGGGACAATGACTCAAACATTCCCCCTTTTGTGGAGAGGCCAAGGCGCTTGGTTGAGATGGAGGAAGTGAACTTTTAGTTGTGTAATGGCTAAACCTCTGATCTGATAAGGCACAGGGTGAATGATGGGCTGTGAGTGAGACATGAGGTGGATCCTGTGGAGACAGATTGTGCACCCTGTCATGTTAAGTTGTGCTTCCCTGCACAAACCACTGGGTTGTGGGGCTCCCCCTCCTCCCCACGGGAAGTACCGGGATATTCGCGTGTGACCTGAGCAAGTTCATCTCTGCTGCTGGGACATAATGGGGCACAACTGACTCAGCTGTGCTGGTGTGATGGGCAGCTGTGTCGTCTTAGAAGGTGTCGAGGACTCACGAAGCATCCCATGATCTACATTCTGACATCAAGCTCCCTGCTCCTGAGGAGGTACCTGATTTATATTCACCTGAACCAGAGTGAATATAAACCCAAGAGATGATGTGTTCTGTCACTGTTGGGGCAGTCACAACACACACAGACAGTGCCTCTTTCAAGGGCCAAAAAGCCGTTTATTGTTTATTAAACAAAGCAGCCTCTTTTATACACCTTTTGTATGTTATCATTCATGTTACAGATTCATTGGTTGCTAAACTACTACAATAGACTCATTGGCTATTACTAAGTACAGCATACTACCATTGGCTACCTATAGCCTAAGCATTCAAGCATTCAGAAAAATAACAGGTGCAGATACGTTGCTGTTTTCTCCTTCTACTGTTTAACTTTCTTGCTTCTGTTGATACTACAGTCTCATGGGTAAAAACGAATTGTTTTTCTTCTCACAGTCCTTCTCTAGCCAAAGTAACAGGCCTGAGCCATAATTTTACAAAGGCAACAAGGCTTTCATTTTATAAGGTTTTACTTAAATGCCACAGTGTTCCGCCAATTTCTCCTCACCACTTCTTCGGGACTTCCCTCACCGCTTCTCACCACCACTTCGACCGAGACTGTACAGCAATCAAGTGTTGTTGTGAGGCTTAGGGTGGTGAGATCCTCACACCTTTCCTTTTCCTTTCCTTTTCCTTTCCTTTTCCTTTCCTTTTCCTTCCCTTTTCCTTCCCTTCCCTTCCCTTTCCCTTCCCTTTCCCTTCCCCTTCCCTTCCCCTTCCCCTTCCCCTTCCCCTTCCCCTTCCCCTTCCCCTTCCCTTTCCCTTTCCCTTTTCCCTT
>NW_024581910.1:0-65778 GCF_017639235.1 Corvus kubaryi | reverse complement strand
AGAGAAGAGAGAAGAGAAGAGAAGAGAAGAGAGAAAAGAGAAGTGTTTAATCCTGCAGTAACTATTGAAAGCTTTAAAAACCTCTTAAACTCCCAGTGTCATTTTCTGCTTAGAATAAGAGTCGAGTTGTAATTTTTCACTTTTCTAAAAAACAGCAGAAATTCGCCCACACACAAACCCTCAGCTGATTCGAAACTTTTACAGTAACACTAGAGGGCAGGAGAGCAGCTTTTAAACCCAAGTCTTGCAATTTCAACTTCATCTGGCTAAAGATGTGCTGAGGAACGCCCCTTTCGTACGGGAACAAAATAGAAATGAGGTATTTCTCTTCTTATAGACTACTTAAATCTGCTAAAAGTATCATTATTTTTATTACCACATAGTAGAACAAGCAAGGTAGTGCCAATTTGAGCTAAAGACATTAGTTTGCAATAAAATACCCTTTCATGAACACTCTTTAAACATAAGCCAGCATCCCTCCATTCATTTCACTTATGCAATCTTTACTGGCAGATTTAGTTAATGTTTTTTTAGGCTTCTCCTCCTCCAGAAAAAAATTTTTACAGACTGTTTTATATATCTCAGTCAGTTGTAAAATTCTTCAGATTCACTGAGCTACCCTCCCCATCCATATGCTGAGGACCATCAGGTTCTGCTCTCACAACTAATTTCCTTGATAGTCAAGGGGAACAACCTCTTCTGGGTCAAAACTGTTTCTGACTGCTGTACAAAGAAGATGTGAGAATTAGTGTCTGTGAACATAGTATTTCACAGAATCTCAGCATGGCTGAGGCTTGCAGGCATCCCTGTAGGCCATTGGGTCCAACCCCCAGATCAGACAGGGCCACTGGGAGCTGTATGCCCAGGACCATGTCCAGATGACTTTTGAATATCTCCAGGGACAGGGACTCCACAACACCCTGGGCAGCCTGTTCCAGTGCTTGGTTACCCTCGCAGGGAAAAAGTGTTCTCTGATGATCAGATGGACCCTTTGGAGGTTTAGGCTGTGCCCATTGCCTCTGCTTAGCATTGCCCCACTGGGCACCAGTGACCACAGTATTTATTTATAAGATGCAGAATCATGCATAACTATTTGTCACACCGGAGCATTTTAAAATGTGCAATCTGGCACTAAAACAAAGGAACCAAAACCAGTCTGGAACCTCAGATTAGGAACTTCTGCAGTAGCCAATGCTGTTTTAAAATGGGAGTGCATAGGAACCCCCTGAACAAGTCACAAGCTCAATAATCAGTCATGGGAAAAAGCATGCTCAAGTCTCACTCCTAAACAACACAAGTGTCTAGGGATGTAAAATAAAGAGGGGATTCACACCATGAGCACATATCTGTCAAAATGCAAATGTGATTATGCAAAATACCAAAAGCACCTGCAAGAACAGTCATCGTGATCTATCTAATACCTAGATAGCATGAGAGATTTTGTCTACTTGTCGTGGGAACATGTTCCTTTTTTTTTTTTTTTGCTAAAAAGTTTCCATGAAATGGTGAAGTGCTTCTCTGACACGCATGCTGATGAAACGGCAATGACAGGAGTTAAAAAGCAGCTGCAACACAAGTGATAGGAGATAAAAGACAACCTTTAGAGGGTAATGTCAGAGACAACAATAAACATGGGGATGGGGAAAAAAAGCAAGCAAAACGTATCCCAAAGATGTTACAAAACTGCTTTTCAAGGAAATCAAAAGTATACATATTTTAGCTACTTTCTGTTTCACATAGATTGTTTCTTATGCAGCCATTGATTAAATTTCTTTATGGAATTGAAGGATACAAGTGCCAATCTATAACATCTCAGTATGAGAAAGCTGCATCTGTCTGGTACAGTGACCTGAGAAAAGTAAAAGTTGTTCTCCTGATATGATTGTTTCAAACATTATAGCTTAGTAACAGGATAATCCAAGCCCATATTTCTTTAAAAAGAACTGCCAACAAAGTAGATTTCATGTTAGCTAATCAGAAAACATGTCATGGATTTCCTTGTCCATGCTGGTGATGAACTACAGTGGTGAGCAGTTCTCTTCACAGTTAAAGGAAATGAGTAGGAAACTGTAGAGGTGCTCAAGCGTCAGTCCGTGCAAGATGTGCTGAGTCTCATAGGCAACAAAGTGATCACAGCACTCACTACTTCACTGTCCCAAAGTCTAGAGAGCAAACTCTTAACCAAGCAGGCACATCAGCAGACTAGTCCCATACAGATGTCACAAATACTCTACAGCAACTGAGATCATACTTAAATATAACTACACTCCTACATGTGGAGAAAATTCCTTGAGGCCCTAGGGTAGACTCCATTACAACAATACATTTAGATAACTGTGAGATAGGTCTCCTTCTAGTCAGTAGAAATCTAATTAACACAAACAACGGAGTCCAGAGAGCCAGTCAACTCCCCCTAATGCAGACAGGTATGCTTGGTCAGCCATATTATTGATATTGCTCCACTGACAACAGAAACTTCCAGGAAAATGACAAAATCTAGAGCAATGGCAAAGCAAGCCCTGAGCACATCACTTGCCTCCCAGTACATCTAGCTCAGCTCACCACCTCTGGCTACATAGATACCACAAGTCTTCCCAACAGAAATCTAAGGAAAATAAGACATCTTAAAAGATGTCTTATTTTAAAGAAAATCTTAATGAAGCAGAAAATAACTCTAAGAGCTAAGTCTTACTTCTGCACATCCTCATACAATCTCTTTAAACATACATAGAGGAGCCTAACTGTAGTCAGTTAACATAGCTTTGTAAAAGTCACCTTTTGTGATGCAAATATTTATGTATTTCTCAGTGTTAAAATTTATCCTGCAGGAGTTACATTTTATTGTGATCAACGTGAAGAAGCAAAGGAAAATTGTGCTTTCTTCATTTCCTTAAAACAGACTTCTCTTTTTTTGATTCCTGAGCAAGAAAGATGAAACATCCTTAAGTTCACCCTAGGCACCTCTGCTAGCCACAATGGAGTAGTACTGCATGAAGGAGAGAAACCAGCATAGAAGAGGCCATTTCCCTAAAATTTATCTTTTGAAAAAAGCAAAGCCAAATGTGATCATGGTTGTTTTGATACAATCAATGGGATTCACTCATCACCACAGCAAGGAGTAAAAACCTGCTGCAGAGAACAAATACCAAGATTCTTTGCTTTACAGCAATAGGTTTGCATCATCTAAATAACCACAGGACAAAGAGTGTTCTACGAGCAGCAAACCCACAAAGGCTGTTTTTTATCGACTGACTCATGTAGCCTTCAAATTATTTGCCAAGCCCCAGATTCTCTTCCTCCATAGTAGCTCTAGTCCCTGTCCTCCCATGTCCTTGAAGCCTTCTGACAAAATCTCCAATGGCAATCCTGAGCTATACACCTCCTCACTGGACTGCTGCCAGGCCAAATGGAGCAGGTAACTTCTTAGTTGGAGCTGTAGCCTTTCTTGAGGGAAAAGGGGTGCTAGTCTGTCCACGTCTCTCTCATGTTGACAGTGACTTCCACAAAGCTTGCAGAAACTAACTCTGCAGTTGGAGACCTGTCAAACTTTCTTGACAGTGACTAATGGCATGAAAGATGTTTGGAAGAGGCAGGCCTGATTTACAGCAGTTGTGTAAGCCAAGCTAAAATAAGAAGAGGAAATTTAAATAAAGACCTCACTTTAATTGCAGATTGTGTTTTTGACAGCTCATGCAGTTCATAGTGAGCAATCAAGTAATAGATCAGGTACAGAAATGTCATGCTAATAAGCCTAGAAGAGATGACACAACTTCTGTATGAAAAGGCAAGAATTCTGTAACAGAACTGAAGAATGCTGGTAGGACACAAGATAAAGCCAACTGCGTTGCTTTTCATCCTTCTCCTCTTCCACGCATGCCACAGATATTCTCAGTTGATCAAGTTCAGTCCATTTCCCCATTCATCTTTTATAGACCCACTGAAAATCAAAATAATACCTTTTTCCAAGTCCAGACATGCTGCAGGCAGCTGAGGGAGAGTCACACCCCATGGGAGCAATTCAGATATTCTGCCTCTGTAAAGTGGGGATTGCCAAGGGCTGCCCCTTGGTAGGTCTGCAGTACTTGTACACAACATTGGAAACAGAAGCCCGCATGGGTTTGGGGTGGCAGGGATGAAGAAGAAAAACTTCAGAATGAGGGCAGTAGAAAGTCACTAACTTTTTCCACTTACCTGAACAAAACAGCTGAGTTAGGGGCCATCTCTGAAACCTTCCCAGAAAGACTGACACCTGCTCCTGGGCTATTTCAGGAGGAACTTCTCCCACTTCAACACACATCTCGGTTTCAGAAACCTCACTTCAGTTACAGTACTCAAGCCAGAAACGAGGACACTTTTCCAATATCAAAGAAGACTTTTTTCATGTACAAACTGAAAGCAAACACATTCACTTTTACTTGATCAGGTTTATCTGGTCTGGTGGAAGGTCACCCTACCTGTGGCAGGGAGGTTGGAACTAGACAGTCTTAAAAGTGCTCTCCAACCTGAACTGTTCTGTGATTTTATGAAACATGCAAAAGCATCAAACTGACTCAGAAACAGTAATTTAAAAGCAGCAGGAAGATGCTATGTGGTAGCACCAGCACATATCATGTCTACAGGTATTTTTAGAACAAAAGAAAGAAGATATCTAAAAGGAGATAAAAACATAGGAACTTCCACAAAGTGAGGAAGTCTTAATATGACTGTGGAGCTCTCCACTTCCTCTCAAGATTTAAGATACTTGAGTGCAAATTTGTAAATCAGTTCATTTTAACTGACTCTCTGTACCCTCACCACTGTTAAAAGTACTATTAAGCAAAGCAGTAGGTATATCAACACCACTTAACCATTAGTTTTGCTCTCTACTGGTTTTGAATCTGAAACTTACGTATTATTTGAAACTATATAACATTCAAAATTTCCCCTAAAATTGTTCACACCTAAAATAATTTTTAAGCCTCAATCACCAGTTCACAAAGATCTTGCTGTTCACAACATGATGTGTCAGCCCCATCTATTTGCCCACATGCCTACATAACTCCCAGTGAAGGAGCAAAACTATGGAGTCTGTCCATAAGGGTGCTTTCTTTGAATGACCAGCTACTTCATGAGTGCTGATGTCAGACCAGCTTCCTGCTGAAGAAACAGGACTGGAGCCCACCTGAGCAGAGCCACTGGGCCTGCACTCCTGTAGCCCCACAGCATAGCTTAAGCAACCACTCCTCTGAGCTCCAGCCCCAGAAATAGCTCCCTCAGATGAGCTAAATTTTCAGGAAAACGTGAAAAAGCAGCACATAACACATGCTAGAGAGCAACGTGAGATGATGTACTCTGCTTTGACAATGTAAGAACTAGATACATGCTAATGGAGAAATAACACTCTCTGTGTGCATTTCAGTACCTGCTTCCGCATGTTTGTAAAGCATTCCCTGGACCACTCCAAGATCCTACAGATGACAGGTCCTCTCTGTGCTTCAGAGCAGCTCCCAGTGACCGTGGCTGTTCTTAACTGTCACCCATCCCCAACAAGAGCGTTTTCTTCTCTTCCAACCCCCACACTTCCTGTGCATCTTTTTTTTTTCCCCAGACAAGACTTCTATCTCAGTGGTTAGCACCAACTCCTAATTTTCATATTTTATTTCACTTTTTTGTTCTGCATTTCATTAAGTTTCAAACTCAGTTTCTCTACTGAGATATTTAAACTAAAAGAGGGTAGATTCAGACTAGAAAGAAGGAAGATACATTTTATGATGAGGGTGGTGAGGCACAGGAACAGGTTGCCCAGAGAAGCTGTGGATGCTTCATCCCTGGAGACATTTGAGCTCAGGTTGGATGGGGCTTTGAACAACCTGGTCTAGTGGAAAGTATCCCTGCCCTCAGCAGGGGGGTTAGAGCAAGATGGTCTTTGGAGGTCCTTTGCAACCCAAACCATTCTATGATTCCATGATTTTTAAATTCATCTTGTTCTCTCTGAATTACTGCAGTTTGCTGCCCTGATGTCTCACACTGAATAGAAGCCACTGATCTCTGGTGAGTTCTTATTACACCTGGCCTAAGAGGGAAATGTGCCACATAAGACAAATCATGGGCTCTGTCACTCAGCATTTTCTAAATGTTACCAAAATGTCACTCAAACATCTTTTATTGTACACAGGAAGACCCACAAGCTGATGAATACATATGCTGTTATTTCCATACTGATTTCAAAGAGGATTTTAAACCAACACATGCAATGAGTGGAGTGGTAGTACTCACAACAAGCCACAAGTTTCTGAGAACTGAAGGTACAAAAGCTTGATTTCATCCTGCCATGGAAGGTATTTGTACACCCAGAAGGTGTCTTTAGGGAAGTTGAACACGATAATAACCCTCACTAGATAGGACTGTTGGATCCAAGGAAAGCACTATCACATGGATTCGTTTCTTCATTATGTGATCTAATGAAAAGATGAACGAGAATTTTGCTGTTTCCAAGATGTCCGTTACCAAAATATGAAAAAGTAGCAGACCTTCAAATGCAGTTGAGTAAAAAAAACCAAATAAATTTATGCTTTACAGCAGGCACAAAACAAGTATCTGCCATCTGCAGCACACAGACTCAATGACCAATTCAGAGAAGAATTTGCTCCCAAAAGGTGACACAGTGTGAGGTGAAAAGCTGACCTAACTAGTAACTGGAGGAAATCACTGAAATCAAACAGTTTTACATCAAAGTGCAGCAACTGCAAATAATTCAAGAGAGGGCACATGGATCCATTTTCCTCAAATGGAGACTGTTTGCTTGTGACCAGCTGCCACCTTTGTGGCCTTCTCCACACTGTAATCCTGACACAAGTCTTTCTTCTCCATCAAAGCAAACACATGTGATTCTTCTTCTTGTCCCAGGCATACCCACTCCAAGATGTATTGGGCAACACCTGAATTACTACAAATCTGGCATTTTAATGGTTCACATTACTTGGGTTTCAGTAGTGAAAGCTGACATGGTTCAGCAGTGTCCTAGTGGATGATTCTCTAATCTGTGTGATGCCAAAAATGCTTGAGACATGCAGGACTCATAGAAAACTTCCTGACACACCATCCACCAGCCCTGCAAAGTCCTAAGGGAACATTTTCACCACAAGGATGCAGCAGCCAAAGAGGGCTCTCAGGGCAACAGATCTCTATAGGAGCCCTGGCAGAGACAATCGCAGGGTGTGCTGAGCTGGAAGGGACCCACAAGGATCATCGAGTCCAACTCCCGGCCCTGCACAGCACCATCCCCAAGAGTCACACCATGTGCCCAAGACCATTGTCCAAACGCTACTTGAACTCTGTCAGGCTTGGTGCTGTGACCACTTCCCTGGGCAGCCTGTTAAAATGCCCAGCCATCCCTCTGGGTGAAGAACCTTTTCCTAATATCCCACCTAAACCTTCCCTGGCACAGCTTCAGGCCATTCCCTCGGGTCAAATTCCACGGACAATCTTTCACTTCGACACTGTGAAGAAGCCCATCAGCACAAATTTCTCGGGGTATGGACTGCAGAGAAAAGTCCCAGGATATGTTTATTTGGGGCGTGTGGAGGCAGGGGCCCGCGCAGGAGGATGTCCCCGGCGGCCCCACCGCTCCCGGAACGCCGTGCTCAGGGCGCTGTTTCCGGGAGGGAGGGAGAGAAGGTGGGGGGCGGATTTGGGCGCTGCACCGGTGGGCGGCCCGCGGTCCCTCGGCGGCTCCGGGATCCAGGACGGCGCGGGAGCGAGGATGAATTTGGAGCGGCTCAGGAAGCGAGTGCGCCAATACATCGACCAGGTGAGCGCCCAGCGGGGGCTGCTGGGGAAGGGGCGGCAGGCCCCCGGGTTTTCCTCGAGGAAAAACCGGTCTCGGCGTGGCTCCCGCAGTGAGGGAGGCCAGGGCGGGGCGGGCAGCGGTGCCGGCCTCTGCAACGGCTGAGAGAGCGTAATTTTGTAATTATGCCCCGTTTTCTCTGGAAGGGGAAGGAGCGGCGGTAGCACAGGGTGCGGCGGGCCGGAAGCGCCGCCTGTGCGGTCTCCAGTGGCAGCCGGGGCCTCCCGGTGGGTTTTCCTAGTTTCTCCCTCGTGTGGAGAAGGAGGAGGGGAGCCGCTGTGGGGCTGCTGTGTAGCGAAGGCGTATTTGCAGGATCCCGCCCTCTCGGATTGTGCAAGCTCGGCCGTGCTTACCT
This sequence comes from Corvus kubaryi, assembly GCF_017639235.1. Lineage (NCBI taxonomy): Eukaryota > Metazoa > Chordata > Aves > Passeriformes > Corvidae > Corvus > Corvus kubaryi. The sequence continues at coordinate 57,598 of NW_024581910.1, read as the reverse complement.
AAGGCAGGGGAAAACGGCCTCAGTTGCTCCAGGGCAGGTTCAGGTTGGACATCAGAAAAAAAAAAAAAATCTCGTCGCTGAAAGGGTGATTAGGCACTGGAACCGACTTCTAGGGAAGTGGCGGAGTCACCCTTCCTGGAAGTGGACATGGCACTTGGTGATATGGTTCAGTGGGTATGGTGAGTTCTGACAAAGGTCGGACTTGATTATCTTGGATGTCTTTTCCAACCTTAATGATTCTATGATCATTACAAGGGGGAATGGATTCAAACTAAGAGAGGTTAGGTTTAGATTAGGTAGTAAGAACAAATCCTTTACTGTGAGGGTGGTGGGGGTGGAACTTGGAACAGGTTTTCCAGAGAAGCTGTGGATGCCCCATCCCTGGAAGTGTTCATGGCCCGGTTGGATGAAGTTTTGAGCAGCCTGGTCCGGTGGAAGGTGTTCCTGCCCATGGCAGGTTGGAACTAGACAATCTTTAATCTTTTTGACTCAGACCATTCTGTGATTCTCTAGCTGGTGATTAAACTCATCACACTCCTGCAATGCTGCAGACGGCTCTTAGGAGGGCAGGGTTGTTTTCATTTGTTGATGGATTCAGCAATTATGTTGCTGCAGGGCAAAAAAGAAAAAAAAAAGACACAAGAGAAAATTGCATTAATAAATTAGATTAAATGTAGCATCAAACTGTTCTGCTCTCCTTCCAGTTCAGACTTGGTGCAGGCATCATTGCTGAGGAAAGCACATCCCTTAAATCAGCAAAGACATTTCTCTGTGTGGCCAGCAAGTCTGACTGAAAGGCTGATTAGGGACCTAAGCTAATTTGGTGGGTTTGATTGGTTTGGTTTGCTGTTCTCATTTGAGCTAAACTGTTTCACCAAGCTGCTTTGCTGCACAGCTGTATAGACAGCTGTGCACTTTTGAGGAAGGGGCATCAGGAGAAACATGAGGTTGCTTTTTTGTTTAGTAATGTGTCATTCTATAGTACTGTAAAACTGCTCAACAGAAGTCATGCAGTGCCTTGTAGGCCTGGATTATACCTTTCTTTTGTGGTGTTGAGAGAATTATTTAAGTCTCTTTTCTTTTAGACAGCTACTAAATGTGTGTGGGGTTGTTTTGTGGGTTTTTGTGGATTTTCTTTTCCCCCTTGGGAGTGCAGATTGAACTATTCTCTTGACAAATTTGCTGGGCGTTCTTAATCCCCATCAAGTTGGAAATGTGGGAGCACATGATAGAAGAGGCCGCTTAGGTCATGGAGTGTGGTGCTTTATGAGGACTAGGATACCATCAGTGTGTGCGTTTCAGAAAAGACTGCCAGACCTCTGCTCCAAAAGCATAATCCAGTCTCTGAGGTTCTGAACAAACTCCACAACTGCAATGGTGTGGGAGAGGACAGAAGCCATCAAGGCTTTCTTAGTCTTCAGAGAATCACAGAATGGTTTGGGTTGAAAGGGACCATAAAGACCATCCAGCTCCAACCTCCCTGTGAGGGGCAGGGACACCTTTCACTGGAGCAGGCTGCTCAGAGCCTCATCCAGTCTGGCCTTGAACACTTCCAGGGATGGGGCATCCACAGTTTATCTGGGCAACCTGTTCCAGTGCCTCACCACCCTCACAGCAAAGAACTTCCTCCTAACATCTAGTCTAAACTTTCTCTCTTTTTCAGTTTGAATCCATTCCCCCTTGTCTCCTTACTACATGCTCCTGTAAAGTCTTAGAAATCCTTGAAATGGCAGGGTATTTGTTAAATGTCCAGCATATCCTCGGCATCATATTAGGCCTCATTGCATGGAGTGAGATAAAAAGGAACCACAGTAATGCCTGGTGATCTTCTCAGGAGATAATCCCAGCCAATTCTGTGAGATTTTGCCTGGCACCGCAAATCTGGTGGCAGCGTTAGCTGGGTTAGTGGAATATACCTGCAAATTCTGCTTCAATCTGACCTCTGGTTGCCACCACTCTTACCTATGCCACTCACTTCTGTCAAACTGGAGTCTCAAGAGGGAAACCGTGTATCCAAGAATGAGGGGAAATTCATGCAGGCACTATGGATTTATGTGAGGTTGAAGCATCTTGACTGGAGAAGGAAAATTTCTTGATTGGAGATGGTGCTGCTGAAGTTACCTGAAGTAATTTATGTGCCCTTTTTATATATATAGTGTTCTCTTTCTTCTAAAATGTAGCATTTATTTTAACTGGAGGAGGGAATTCTTCCTACTTTTTCAGTGATGGCAAATCAACTAACGACCTATTGCCGTACTTACTCAGCACATAACTTTTGGTCAAAGATACCTGCATTATATTGAAGATAAATGAGCAACTCTACATTACTTTTGGATATCCCTTGGAGGTTACAGTATTGGCCCTTTTAAACTATGTTTTTAAGTTACAAAGATCTGAAATGTGAATCACTATTCATTAGAGACTACGTGCACAAGATGTTAAATCTGACTGATGTACAGTGTATTTTAAAATTATCCAGAAAAGCTAACCCTAGAGAAATACTAATTATTTCTGTCATGCTTTCACAGCAACAGTATCAAAGTGCCCTGTTTTGGGCTGACAAAGTAGCTTCACTGTCTCATGGTAAGTGGTTGCTTTTTTTATTGTATTTTATTAACCTCTTTCTGACAGTGTTCTGTTTTGGTGGGGGTTTAGTGCTGTTTGGCTAAATGTTAATGTTTTGAGTTTGGTGTAAGTGCTTTTTTGTGATCTTTGGAATGCTGTTCTCCTAAACAGAGCAGAGCTCGTCTCCTTTCCCTTTTGAACTTCGTGTTAAAATTCATGTTTGACCAAACCTTAAGGTTTGCTTTCCTTAAGAAACAAAAATTAAAAAACAAGAGCAACAAGAGACCATGGTGGTCTCCCACAGGACTCACAGTTGCCCTGGGTGACAAGTACAGTGCGGGTTTACAGAGGGAGTTGATGCTGGTTGCCTGCGTCTGCCAGCACTTACACTTCTTAAAGTGATTCCAGGGGCTTAATCCCACAAAGGCTTTGGTTGCCAGTAAGGTAGGAGGGTACTAAGCTGTACTTCTGAAATTGCAGCTGCAAGCTATGGAAGTCTACTGCTTTCACTGTAGTTAGGTTCCCACTGATCTCTTTACTGAGAGAGACATTTATGGGTTGTTTTTTTCTGCCCTATGTCCAAGAGCAGGGTAACCTGCAACTGCTGCTTTTTAAAATCTGTATCATTGTTGTCTCCTCCTCATGACACACCTCTGTTACTACATTCTTTGTGCTCACTGTCCAGTGCACTATCTGATGTCGTTAAAGTTAAAATCTGATTATCTTTTCCTTGTAATCTCTCACTGATAGATATTGTAAGTTCTCTGTACATATTTATAAGTAAAATTTTGTAGCTCGGTAGGATGCTAGAGTAGGGGGAAGATACTTCTCTAGTGAAGCAAAAATGAACATTCTGTATTAAAGTGTTTGAAGATATATTGTAAAGCAATGATTTATAATTTGCTCTTTTTTAGAGGAACCACAAGATATCTACTGGTTGGCCCAATGTCTTTACCTAACAGCTCAGTATCACAGGGCAGCACATGCCCTTCGATCGCGGAAGTTAGATAAGGTAAGTCAGTTTAGTCAAAGACACGCTACTGTTACCCCTCTTTTAAGACTCAGCTGCTAACCACAGTGACTTCTTCACCATCACAAGATTATGTTTATAAGAAAAGTAATTGAGAAAGCTGCATGATGTAGTTTATAATGATGTAGCTATAGCCCTGTGTTCAATTGGTCAGGTTCAAAGTGGTGTCCCCGGATGGGGTCACAGAAGAGAGAAGGGGTCCAAGGATGTGCAACTGCCGCAGGTATGGGATTGTCACTTCAGATGTAGTTGTTTCAATTTTCCTTCCACTCTGATAATGAGTGGTAAAGGCAAGAGTGAAGTAAGTGTCCTTCAAGAGTTTAGTAGTAGAGAAAGTGTTACAGGCTTGGTCAGGAAGGATTTTTGGTGGTGAAAGGGGTGAAGAAGCCATAGAACTGAAGAAGGAGAGAGCGAAATGGAGTCTGGCAGTGTAAGCAAACATGCTCTCTCTTTATAACTAATATGTATGAAACTTCTCTTTCAGTTGTATGAGGCATGTCGCTACCTTGCAGCTAGATGTCATGTGAGTACATATTTTAACCCCTATTGGAAACAAACTAAACTAAACTAAAGACACGTCTTGGGATGATTAGGTACCTGATAGGCAGTGTAGATATTTATGTTCATTGGAGCAACAGGTTTAAATTTTCTGACAGTTAATTTCATTCTTTAACTTTCAGTTGGGTCACTGGAGTATCCATTGTGGCACTACTTTGAAGAAATCCAACTGACCTTCTTTTCCAGGAAACACTCCTCTAATATTTTGTGGAGAAAGAATATGAAACATTTTTGTCTTGTGTCTTCATGTTTACACTGTTACTTGGTTGGTTGTAATCTGACCAAAGGAGATGCGATTTATGGTTGTGTAATTATAGTTAGCAGCTTTATACTTCTGTATAAAATGTCATACATAAAAAGGAAAATGCAGTGCTTTCAGAGACACAACTGAATCAATTGGTAGATTAAATACAGAAATTTGAAAGAGAGTAATGTGCTGCTTATAGAATAAGATGATTGTATTTTATTAAACACTGTGTTAACTATTTTTAGAACCATACCTCTCTGACTGCATAATGCTGAATAATAGATTTTTCTGTACATGCTTATTTTACAGTTTTTGCATTTTTGCATATTATAGATGACCAGTAAAAGAGCTAACTGCAGTTATAAAATGACATATGGCCAAATAAGAAAATGCATGCATGAAAATCTTGCTGATAAACACTGGTTGTTATAACGTATGCCTTTGAAACATGATGCTGTGTTTATTGGTGCTTTATGTACAGATTTTTCAAAACCTTGTCTTTTACATGCACATGTTTGGTTAGTATGCTGCAAAAGAGCATCAACAGGCTTTGGATATCCTCGATATGGAGGAGCCAATCAACAAACGACTTTTTGAAAAGTACTTGAAGGATGAAAGTGGGTTGAAAGATTCTACCACAGACTGGGAGATGTCACAGTCCTCTGTAAGTGACATTATTTTAAAAAATATTTTTGTAGAAAAAAGAAGTGTGAAGTCAGAAAGTGATTTCACAGCTCTATGAATCTGAAACTGCATTAAGGCTTTGTTTTTCAGATAACATAATCTTCAGAAATGCTGAATCGTTCTTCTTTCAGACACAATTTGTGTGTTAGCTCACCTGTATGAAAATAACTCGGTATGCAAAAATAAACAGTGCTTTTCAACAACTTCTTGTAAATTATTTGCAGACACTTAGCAGGAACTTCATGATCTAGCATTGTTTTTTACAGTCTTTTAGCTCTGTCTTGGTAATGGATGCTAACATTTCTTTCAATTGGGCTGCAGGTTCTGAGATAACAAAGCAAGATTTTTTTCTTCTCCAGTTATTTTTAATGAAATACTTCATAATGACTCAAGTGGTGTTCTCAGTGGGATATTCTTTGATCACATTTGTGAAAATTATGTGAGCTGAAAGTGAAGTTTTTGAAGCTCAGTGAAAAAATTCTGTGTAGACGCACAGTTTAAAGAGATTGGTACCACGTGTAGGCTGAAGGGTCTGTGAAGAGTCTTCAGTTTCAGGGGTACAAGCTAAAATGTATTAGCTGAAATTACAGTGTAGGTGATTGACAGACAGCATTTTTCCTGTAAGACTGAAGTAGCAAAGTGGGTTACACTGTTGATGTGAACTGATTTTGAATGCTGGTATAATGGGATTAAAGGACTGTTAGGTCTGATGATTGAGCTGAGTACTGGGTTAACTTTCTCTTTTGCTGACACTTTTGTGACCTTCTGACTGAACTGAATACCCATCTAGGGATTTTGAAGGAACATGTTAGTTAATAAACATTGGAGCACAACTGGTAATTATGGTCTTTCACTGTTTTCTTTTCTGGAATATCTATGTTTTGGATTGAAAATAAGGATATATTTTTCTGTTCAGAACAGCTGAGTCTGTTGACTTAGTCTTTCTCATCTCTACTGTGGTCATTCTTGTCTTGCATGAAGTATGTGGTTTAATGGTCAGCAAAGAAGTGTATTGCCTTGGGAAGTGACAGTGATATTTATTTCTCTATGTTGAATATGAAGGGAATATAGTATAATTAGGTTACAACTCGGCTTGTTTATTATTATAATACTTGTTTATTTCGAGCATGTGTTTGTTTGGCAGTAGGTAACCTGGTAGAGCATTCTTTGGATTTTTTTGAGGTAGTAGAGACAACTTTTTATTTAAAGACAGCACTAGAAAACCAGGTTCTATCATGCATGAAATACTTTTTACTTTCCAGGGAGCACATTTGATTTGTGCTCCAAACTAAATTGCAAACACTGATACAGTCTTTGACCTCCAGTCCTGCTTTTCCACCAGATCAAGAGCTCTATATGCCTTTTGCGAGGGAAGATCTATGATGCTTTGGATAATAGAACCCTGGCAACTTACAGCTACAAAGAGGCCTTGAAGCTTGATGTTTACTGCTTTGAAGCATTTGATCTTTTAACATCACACCATATGCTGACAGCACAAGAAGGTCTGGAGAGAAGTATTTCTCAAATACAAGTAAAATTTACCTGCTTTCTCAATACGTGTTTTCCTAGATAAAAATTAAGGCAATACAACAAGTAACAGACTTCAAAACGTTAAGAATGGAAAATGTATAAAATGAGTGAAAATTAACATTTGCGCAAATTTGCGTTTGAACTTCTATTTTTCAGTCCTGCAGTGCTAAGAGTTGAAAGAAACAAAGTAACACAGCTGTCCTGGTTGTTAGCTCCTGGAGCTCTTCTGCTCTGCCCAGCCCAAACAAAGTTTTATCATGTGTTCTCAATTTCACAGGCTTTGAATCAGTGAAACGCTCCTGGGGTTTGCTTAGGTACATAAGGCATTGGTTAATAGAGCATTCTAAGTGATAAAATTTGACGTGTGGAGTAAATAAAAATAATGATGTGTTACTTCATCTTTATTAAATTTTATTTTAAAGTGTAGAAAGAATAACTAATCAATCCTTAATTTCCAAAATTAGTAGTAGTATCTGTTTCAGTGTATCTGTGCTGTTGTAGTCCTTGCAGTTGGGATGACCATCATAAAATCCTTTGCCTCCCTAAGTTCTGAAATGTTGGATTTTGCTGTTTCTTCTGTAATATGACCACTTCAATGTTTTTTAATTCATATAGAAAAAGAACTTCTTGAATCTCTACCTCTTAATAGACAATGTACGGAAGAAGAAAAGGAATTGCTTCACTTTTTATTTGAGAATAAATTGAAAAAGGTAAGTCCAAAAATTGACTAAAAAGCTGGAGAATTGAAAGTATTGACTTCGAGAGTAAATTTTCTTGGATCCCATTTATTCTGAACATTGAAATAAATATGAGCTTTGTAATTTTTAAAATTTTTGATGCAGTACATCTCACTTTGTGCAGTAGTGCAACAGTTTTCTGTTAATTATTTTCTGGTGTGGTGACAACTTGAAATTCTGATTTACATTTTTGAAAATTTATTTATTGAGAAACTTCTAGATGAGGAAAAGGAGTGTTAACAATGTAGACAAAATGTCAGTTACCTGAAAATACTGGGCTATAACAACATCATTCCAGACTATTTTTATCCAAAGATAAGGTGAGAGCACTAAAAATATATATTGCTCAATTTTGATTTCTACAGCCTACACAAAAGATACTGACTATGGCAAGCATTTTGTGTGTTCTAAATGAGCTTTTAAGTACATTTGAAAGAAGCATTTTACCAAATACAGGTTTTATGGACTTTCAGTTTAAAAATAAAACTTTTAAGAACTTTAATTCTTAAATATATTTTTAGGACTAAAAATATTGATACTTTTACCATCTGATTTTAGTTTAGTTTTTGTTTCAGTTGGGGCTTTTTTTGTCTTTCAGTATAATAAACCCAGTGAAACACTGATTCCTGAATCAGTAGATGGTCTTCAGGAAAACCTGGATGTGGTAGTATCCTTAGCAGAAAGGCATTATTACAACTGTGACTTCAAAATGTGTTACAAGCTTACTTCAGTGTAAGTGCACAAAGCAACTTTCAGGTTTTTTTCTTGTGTGATGGACTGTAATAATTATGCCTGGACTTGCAGCAAATATTGTTGTTCAATAGGTAAACATACATAACAATTTGATATGTATTGCAATATATATGTCATATATTATATATGTCTCAGGTATTTAAAATATGTAGTTTGTGTCTGGCAAGACATGGTATTTTTATAATACACAGAAGAAGTATCCAAGGTAAAACTCTGCTTAATCAGCACTGTGCTGCATTTCCCTTCATGCATCCTTTTCCTTATCCTGGTACCTTCAATATTCTGTGCTCCCTACCTACATCTTGTTTGGCCTTCAGAATGAACTGATTTGAATCATTTGGTTAGTTAGGAAGTTTGGTTTCTCTGGCAAATTAACAGTTACAATGTTATTGATAATGATCAAAAGATATTATTAATTTAAAAAGCTAGCATGTTATTTCTAATTTTGATGGCCGAGTACGTTTTATTGGTTGTTATGTAGCCCAGGCATGCGCTGCTGCTCTGTTGTCAGAGGGGTCAGAACGCTACCATGGTTTGCTTCTCAGCTACTGTAGATCTGGACTCATGGATGTGTTTCTGAATGCCACAGGAAACAAAATTTTACAACTGAGCTAAACATGACTCCTAAGGCATACTGCCTGGTGTTAACCTCAGGAAGTTGAGGACTACTGCTTGAAAGTTGCTGTCAAATGTATGGAAAAGATGAACAGAAATATTGTTTGCTGTCTGATGGTTAAATTTGAAGTGACCTGCAAAACAAAAGAGCATTTTATTCTGATTTTCTAATTGTGTATTCAGCTTGTCAGAATCCTCTGTTATCCTCTTTTGCTAAGCTAAATTAACTGTTATATTTCTGGTCTGTAGAGAGCCTTTATTATGCTGTTAATAGTTATCTTTTAGTAACAAATAGTTTTCTAGTGCCTAAAGTGGTAATTAACTGGAACATTACATGCTATAGAAGCAGCTTGCTTTTAAACCATTAAAGTTTTTGAAATGTGCATTACAGATTTTTTTAATTTTTTTTTTTTTAGAGTGATGGAAAAAGATCCCTTCCATGCAAATTGTTTACCTGTACATATAGGGACACTTGTGGAGCTTAACAAAGCAAATGGTAAGGAGCACAGCACTTAATATGAGTCAACAGAAGGCTGTAAAGCCCCAATTTTAATAAAGAATTAAAGATGCCAAGAAACCCCCTTATACACCATTTGAAAAATTACATGTATTTTTCCTCCTACCTGCTGTTTCAAGAAAACAGTGGTAACTGGTAAAAAAGGGAATTTCAGAGCTGACAGCAGGATTGAGGGTTAAGGGGAAGTAGTTGTGCAAAGAGTTCGTGATCATGAGTGTTGCTGTCTTTTAACCCCTGGACTGTGTAGCCGGGAGCCAGGGACCTACAGTGCCTCATCCCTGTCATTGTGATTTCTGTTTCCAGGTGATCTTTGTACAGTATCTGGCTGTACTTTTTCTGCTCAACAATAAAATATAATAAATTAAAGTAGAAAGAACTCTTCAGCAGTTATGTATGCTTAGGTGAACATGCTTATTTTGTGATAGAAAAAATTCTAGACTCTTCTTGCCTTTGCTGTTGTGAAGGCCTCTTTTTAGTTCAAACAAATTAATAATCATGCAAAACCTTTGTTGGAATTACAGTAGTAGCTTACTTGCAGCTGGGGTGGCTTTTTCTCATTCCAGACTGCAAGTAAATCAATTGAGCAGCTTGAATGTCTTTAAAATCAATTAGAAGATAGAATAAGGAGCTCATATGCTGTGCAATCTCTCATGATGGTTCATTATAAGTACACAAATAGGTCATTAGGTGTACTGGTACTTCTTGGTGATTAGTGAATATACTTCCCAGTTAATTTACAGTTAAGTACCTCTGAAAATGGGGCCAGTACTCTGTTTTTTCTTCTAAATCTGCCTTGAGAAGCATTATGTACGTAAGTTAGTATTTTGTAAGCCAGTTTTAACATTTGGTTTTTTCTGGAGCTGAGAGTTGATACAAAGTGCTCCAGGACAATCTCATCGGTTTAAGAGCACTGTGCTCTGAAGAAATAGAAACTTTACATTCGAAATTGCATAGGCAATAGGATTGTTATCCTGTAGCTGATAACTGCTGCAATTATTAGAAAATCTGTAGTAAGTTATTCCAGTAACTAGAATTATTATTTTTACTAAAAAAGTAATCACTTGAAATTATTCCAAATAATATAATAATTTATTTGCTTTTGTCCTATTTTCAGCATATTAATGCACAGGACTCTACTTTGAAATAGATCTAGCCAGTATGTTATACCTTTTAGATGTAGGAAGTTGAATAGTGTTTTACCTTGACAAGGTACATTCAAGTGTAATACTACTGGCATTTATTTTAATGTATGTTAATGACCTAAGTTGTTGCAGAATTCTTCAAGGGTGGGAAGTATAGCTGCTTATTTGTGTGGTATGAAGACTTATGGGTTGTTTTGGTTGGGTTTTCTTTAGCTAATTGCAAAACTGAATCTATTTTGAGGCAGTTTGAAGCATTATCACTAAAAGAAAACATTTTATTCCCATGCGGATTAATAATGTTAGATGTTCTGTGTATTTTGTATGGAAAGGTAAAATACTTGAAACATCTAAATGTTTCAGTTTGTTTTAATTTTCTTTTCTTGTTTCTTCCCACTATGTAGAGCTTTTCTATCTTTCTCACAAACTGGTGGACTTGTACCCGAATAATCCTGTAAGTTGTTCTAAGCTTTTGTTGCCAGGTAGTTTCTTTTTTAGGTGAAAGCATGTAATAGTTGTAATGTATTAGTTTGAGCTACAGAATTCAAAATCTGTTTCTGGATGAAGCTTGTAAAAATGGTTCACTCCTTTTATTTTCTCTGCATTGTAATTTCCTTAAACCAAAGTTCTTTTTATAAAATTAAGTACCTGTAAAAGGTATTCAGTGCGAGTTACTTACTTTGGTTAATAATTTAAAACAAATGCTACAGTAATAAATGTCTACATGTCTCTGAGCAATCTTTTCCAGTGTTTGATCACCTTCACAGTGGAAATTGTTTTTCTTTGACTTGATCTTAATTTTCTGTGTTGCATCTTGTACCTATTGCTTTCCATCCTATCACTGCACCCCTGAAAAGAGTCTGGCTCTGTCGTGTATTCCCTACCATTAAATAATTGAGGACAGCAATACGCTTTCCACTCAGCTCTTTCTTTATGAGGCTGAATAAGCCCCAGTTAGAAAGGTACATGCCAGCAGTTCTAGCTTGTCTGCAATACCAAATAATTTGAAGAGCTGACTGTGATTTCAGTGAAAGTGTTCCTAACTTCTCTAATTATTGTCTTCTGCTCTTTTGATGCTTCACTAAAATGAGTGTGATATATGTAATAATATTCTATTTTGATTTTAATGTGTAGGTGTCATGGTTTGCAGTAGGATGCTATTACCTCATGGTTGGCCACAAAAATGAGCATGCTAGAAGATATCTCAGGTAACTTTTTTTTCTGTTTTCCTTAGTGAACCTCTTGCTCACTTGCTAAGTAAACATTTAATGTTCATGATTGTTTGTAAGCTTATAAACAGAAGCCTCAATATACTGGTTGCTACTTAAATACTCCTTTTGTTGCCACCCTCTCTTTGGGATAGCAATTTAGACCTCATCCATAGAGATACTTTAAAAATGGAGAAGACTTTTGTGGTATCTCTCTAGGCAGCCACCTGCCTATTCTGGGCAGTATAGTCCCTGCAGTTGCTCATGCTGCCGAGCTAAGTACAGCTGTAGGTGATCCGGCCTCAGCTCTTAGTTGAGGGACACTCAGGCGTTCTCCCAGATTCAGGTGTCATATCCGAAAGGGAAGAATTATATAGAAAATTCTGACATTTGGCTGTCCAGTTCTTTCTGTACACAAGCAACTGTGGGCTTTTTAGGTTTGGTCAGTGCTGTTTCCTGTAGGTCTTCTCTATGTGTAGTGAATATCAGCACTGGGGAGCAGGACCTTGCTGTGAAGTTGAGAATTTGTTTTGGTGCTGTAAGCTTAAACTGAGAAGGCATAAATCAACCTGTAAGACTAATTTTTCCTGAGACCTTTATAGACAATATATGTAAAGATGAGTTAGTCATTTAGACTTCTAAATGCCTGCTTATTATGAGTAAAATGTTTAAATTCCTTACAAGTAGCACTGTGAAATTCTTAAAGAAGCTGTCTTGAGTGATATACTTGGTTTTGGTGCTGAAATAAAAAACATCTTTAAATGTACAAGCTTCCCTAGCCAGCAAGAAAGGTCTATAGATGTGTTGAAGAGAAAAACAAACAAAACAAAAAACGACAAATAGAACAACCATCAAAATTCAGAGTAGTTCTGGTAAAAGGGAAAAGAGGTCTGCTAAAAGTGAAATTGTAAAAAGATGCTTAAATTTCTTGGAGAAGAATGATAGTGTAAAGCTAACAAGGCTAGGGACAACTGGAGGTTACACAGTGTTTTTCATAAAAGAAACTTGAAGAGACAGTCAAATACCCACATATCTTTCATTGCTGTCATGGGTGGCTAGAGACAATTGTTTGAGCATGTAAAGTTTGCCCCAGGAGACAGAAAACAAACCATTCTCTAGGATCTGTGATGAGAAATAGTGAGTTTAACTGTGACAGACAAAATTTAGATTATATGTAAGGAAAAAAATAAGTTTTTAAAGATAGTTAAGCAATAAGATAGAACACTTACGGAACGTGTATTATCTCCATGTCAGAAGCCTTTAAGAAAAGACCGGGCAGAGTTGTTATGAGCTGTTTAGTTATGAATGCCCTTGCTTTCAGACTCAGAAAATAATCTACACAGCTTTCTAATGTTCCCATCAAGTCCACGTTTTTGTAGAGACTCCAGGCTGCAGTCTTTATGCTCAGGTTGCAGTTTTCAGCTGAAGACTTGAGTGACATTTTGCATACTTCTCTGATGCATGGCCTGTGATGTGACAAATACTCCTCTTCTTCAAGGCTAGCACAATTAGATGGTGAAATTTCAACCTAAGTGTTCATTTGGTATTTTCATATCCTACTTCTTAAACTTGGATTTGATAGAATATATTTATTCCAAAATATATTGCTAGGATTTTGCAGTATGTTTTGAGTCACTACTAATGTCTTCTGTATTTTACTCAAGTCACCTACTATATAATTGTTTATGTTCAGTAATATCAAATAATTCCTCCTGTTTCTGAACAATAGCAGAAGTAATAAAATCAGTTCACAAGAATTTGTCATACTTCTAAGTGCTAAATAGTTTGAACTTTTAAAATGAGCTTTGTTTACCACTGGTCATTACAGACAATCATCATAATAGATACCTAACTGTGTGGCGTAGCATTGCTATCTAAGTAGTCATCTGAAGCAGATGAAATTTAATTTCAGATGTGTTTGCTTGTGACTTGCTCTTGTTTTTAGCAAAGCTACCACACTGGAGCGAACCTATGGACCTGCCTGGATAGCATATGGACATTCATTTGCAGTGGAGAGTGAGCACGACCAAGCAATGGCTGCGTACTTCACAGCTGCACAGCTCATGAAAGGGTATGTACAAAATATCATATTCAGGAAGATTACAATTAATCCATAAGTAGTGTAGAATATTGACTTACATCCCTTTAAACAGTAGCAATGCATTTGCAACAATTATCTGGTAGACAACAAGGGAGAAAAAAACCCCAATAATTTAACCATCTTCATTTAACTGTGTTATTTGTGATTGCTGTTCTGATTTTATGTAAGTTCTAAAGTCAAGTTTTATATATAGGTAATCTAAGTTCTACCTGAACATCTTCTGAAATTTGTGAATCATGGTTGTCATACCAGGTCATCAACTGCTGTATAGTAATAGCTTGAACAGCTCTTTCATGCTGTGGGAGGGGGTTGTAAAATGAGTCATGAACTAATCGTATCATTTGCATATAAAACTATTGTATTGGATTGTAGTTACTGGCAAATGTAATTCTTTTAATGATTACTTCTTCCATATTCTATTTGCAAATTATATATATGAATGACATGAGGGGAAAAAAACCATCAGAAGTAAACTTAAGCACTGAGAAAATACATGTGATTCCAGAGCAGGTTACAATTACATATTGGGGTTCAGTCTCTTGTTAAACAGACTTGTAAAGTCTTTTAAACTTCCCCTTAGGGTAGTAGTCCATTTACATCAACTTTTACTCGGGTGTACATGAACATATGCAAACAGTTGGCATGTCTGTAGTTTGTGACTCCATTTTTGATAACCACACAGAAATAAACATGCACTTTCTTTTATGGTTTTTAGGTGTCATTTGCCGATGCTCTATATTGGACTGGAATATGGTTTGACCAACAACTCCAAGCTGGCTGAACGGTTTTTCAGCCAAGCTTTAAGCATTGCACCTGAAGATCCTTTTGTTATGCATGAAGTTGGAGTGGTAGCATTTCAAAATGGAGAGTAAGCTTGCAAAATATGATCAAATACTATCTTAAATATGGATTATTCTGAATTGTAATGTGCCAGTATATCTACTAAAGTACTTATATTGAACTATAGTGTCTTTCGGTTAGAGTTTAGATGGTGTTCACCTTAAACCCTTGCTTTTTGCATTGTTCTTCCATGTTTAAGATAGAACAAGGACAGAATTTAATGCTTGAGGAGCATCCAGAGATTGATACTATCTTCCATGTGCCTGTCATTGTGTAGTTGAATGCCTGAAAAGGCATCCGTCTGCACACATACTATTAAATTTTGTACAGCAAAACATTTTGTCAGCTCAGGAGGTTCCAAATATATTCTGGGAAAAAAACCCTAACCTATATAAGAAGTGCTTAGTCAATATTTTTAGTTTGATTCTGGTGTTTTTTTAGTTTTGTCTTGTTAGCTCTTAGGTCTACAATGCAAAATATAGCCAAATGTAAATTACTGGGATATATATCTAATTGCAGTCATATGACAAAATATTGTCATAGAAGTCTTTCTTGAATACAGTTTTCTCGTGCTGCTGATAAAAACTTTTCACTAATTTACTTTCACCCCCACCCCTTCAATCCTTAGCTGGAAAACTGCAGAAAAGTGGTTCCTTGATGCACTGGAAAAAATCAAAGCTATTGGAAATGAGGTATTTTTTCTAATTACATGCAAGGTCATAAATTTGTAAAACTCCAGCAAATTCTGTAATATCTTGTGACAAAACATGCTGTGTTTATTTTAAGATAAATGCAATATAGTATAAATTTTATTTTAAAACTGTGTCTTCAGTGCTCCTAGGCTGAGACTTGACACGACTTTTTCTCCTTAAGGAGAAAACAAGTTTTGTTTGGTTTGCATCAAGTTTTAATATCACTGACCTTTTAAAGAAATATAATTGGCTTTGGGGAATGTTAAAAACAGAAAAATGAGTTATTGAATAAATGTTTTGAGCTTGTGTGTTTTGTTAAGAATTTAAAATGCTCATGATATTTTTCTTGTTCATAAACATAATTCCCTATTTATTTCTATGTTGTTTTTCTTTTTTTAAAGTAGACAAAATTTAGTTACAGTCTAGGAAGCTGCAGTTATTTGAATTGTTGCATTATTTTGCAGGTAACGGTTGATAAGTGGGAGCCTTTATTGAACAACTTAGGACATGTCTGCAGAAAACTCAAGTAAGCAGAGAGTACTGAAGCTACAGTTCTCTGTAATGCTGCACAAATGTGTTTTCTCTCTCATTTATGTCAAGATTATGTACCACATGAGAGCAGTGTAGAATTACTCTGTAAGAACAAGATTCTCTGAATCAGCTTGTGAACATAACTACATTAATCACCCCTCATATCTCGTTTATTACACAAAAGTTAAAGTACTTAATGTAAAAGTCTTTCTTTAATTATTGATTCTTATTAGATAGGGAATTGGTTGTAGGCTTTTAGATCCTTGTATGGGTGTGAATTTTAACTCTACTGTCCCAGTCCTCACATACTGAAATACGTCCACTGATTTAGTTAACATAAAGGTGGGCTTGTGCCAATTAATTGCTTGGATTAGTACTTACTTCTTTTTACTGAAGTTAAATATTCAGTGGCATTATAACACAGCAAGGGAGTCTTACTTTGTGTTTTTTAGAACAAAACTATTTAATACTTCATTTCATATTTCCATTCCATGAATAGAAAAAGTGCAAAGTACATATACAAGCTTTAACAGTTTAAACATAGAGACATTTTCTCATTAATTACTTTAATCTGACTTTAACCAGTGCTTTCTTTTGTTCAATCAATGCCATTTTTTTAATGTTTTTAATGGTTTTAATTGCTCAATTGGTGTACACTGTAATTTTTGTTTCAAAGCTGCTAATGAGAATGTGATTATGGTAGATGAAAGTTGTACTTCTTCTTTGGTTTTGGTAGTAATTGCTTTGTGGTCAAATTGCCAATTAGTCTTCATTTTCATTATGAAGTAAGGAGGTATAATAGTTACTCCTTGTGCCAAGATCAAACAAAAGGCACTGCTTCTGGAATCTGTTCATGAGTATAATTGCAGGTTTTTTTCAAATACTTGTTTTGTTTATAATTACTTTTGTCTTTTTTTAATTTCTATAGTAAGTTACTAACTGCTTACATCATGCTTTGTATAACTTCTAATATTTGCTCAGGTTCAGAAATCAAAGCTAAAGTATTTTTGCGTCCTTATAAACAATCTGAGAAAATCAGGTTGAGAATTTAGGCAGCTGTACATATGCTTTGACATCTTAAAAAAGTCTACAATAACTAATTTAGTAGAGTCTGTAATACACAATATGGCTATTATGAAAAAACTTACTGGATGTATGTCTACTCACTAGTATTATGTGGTTGACATTTGAAAGCAGCATGTTAAAATACAGTGGTAGTCAATTGGACATGTAAATACCATGAGTGAAAATGGAATTGAAATCATGTGAAAGGTTTGTGCAACAAGAAAACTGTTGCGTAATTTTTCTGCCTCAATTGTTATGTGATGTCCTCTAACAACTTCATGTGTTGCTCATTGTATAATTTCATTATCACTATAGATGTTAAAATTTCTTGTGAACAGGTGATTGCTATCTTTATTTTTAACAATGTGGAACTAGGATGTCAAATGTGACAACTTAATTTCTCAGAGTAATGTTGTAGTGTACATTTAATCCTTGTTTTATAAAATAACAAATGCAATAATCAGTCTAATAGATAATTTTCAAAGAAAGGGTGGTTGGTATTTGATAGAAATAATGGATATGTGTAAACCTTTTCTGATAGAGAGTGTTGCAAAATGACAGAATGTATGCAGCACTTAAGGGTTGTGAAATTTCTGCCCAGAGAGCTTTTCTCATTTTGAATGATGTGTGATTTAGTGTCATATTGCTCCTTCTCTCCCTTGGGAAAGCAAATGAAAGCTACAGAAAGAAAGCCAGTGCTACAAGGAGCAGCATTAAACATCTAAAGCAATTTATCATATCAAATAGCTAAGATCTCCAAATGGGACCTAGCTGTAGGCAGCTGTTTTGCTACATAAGGAGAACAATGATTTCTTAATTACACTGAGGAAGAAAATTGTCAATATCCATTACTTTTTTGTACATTCTATTATGTTCAGAGCGTGAAGCAATAATTTTAAAGTTCTGGCACAATTGTGTTCCACTTTGCTAAGGAAAATACCCACAGGATACTGTAAAAACACCTTTCACCATGAAGCTTACTAACAGATCTCCTGTGTTTAACCCTAACAGGAAGTATGAAGAAGCACTGGAATACCATCGTCAGGCTCTAGTATTAATCCCTCAGAATGCTTCTACTTACTCTGCCATTGGTTACATACACAGCCTCATGGGCAATTTTGAAAGTGCCATTGACTATTTTCACACGGTACGTAACTGGCTTCAGCTGAAGGGCTGGTCACAGATTCTGTTATTTACTGTTCCACTCTGGTTTGGGTTTGGAACAGAGAACCAGCGTTTTTTTCCAGGCTTCAAATTAGTGTTTATTTTATAATCTTAATTTGGTTTTTTTAAATTTTCTATATTTTATTGATTAGATAAAAAAATGGCCTCTTTGGCAAACTTTGCATTGCAATTTACATTTTATGTACAGAAGTTTCTCATGCAGCTGAAGTAATTTAAAATACTTCCAACCCAGAAATTTTACAGTAAGTAAACAGCAACGTATGTTATATCTCATGACATGTGAATGATTTCCTGTCTGTATATATGTGCTTTTCTGGTTTTGTTTTTGTGCTTTTCTTGCTTACTACTTCAGCCAGTTCATATGATGGTATTATTTTGGTTGTGCAATGTTTTGCTTTTACAGTGAAGTCTATGCTCAGATAGCATCATGAAACGACAAACCAGCAAACTGAACCATAGCAGACTTAGGATGTAAATGTTTTTATTTGCTGCTAAGTACTTTTTACTGGTTTATTTTTTTAATAGGCCCTTGGTCTCAGGCGGGATGACACATTTTCAGTCACGATGCTTGGACACTGCATAGAAATGTACATTGGTGATTCTGAAGCCTATATTGGTAAGTCTCTAACTTCTGTGTCTCTTAAAGTCATTGAGTCCTTTGAGAGGAGAGTTATTCTTACGTCAAGAAAGACTGCCTACCACTACCTAATTAACTCAGAAAGTAGAGGATGTTTTTGTTTTGGGGTTTTTTGTTAGTGGCTAAGTGAGTCAGAACTTACCAGCAATTGCAGATGACCACTGGTTTTTGTGAGCATCATGACAGTAAATTCTCACCAGCATAAAGAAAGGAAACATTTTGTCATTAAAGATATCGATGGTTTCTTTTATAGAAAACATTGATTTGTGGCATCTTAGATCCCAAAGGGAATGGGGAAAAAATAAAACAGAGGTATGGAGTTAGGAAATCAGAGCACTAATGCTAATGTTGTTGTAGAGCAAGGTATTTTCACCTTGACAAGACTTGGCTCTGTGGAGAAAGGATAAGTTCTTCTGACTCCAAAAATACAGCCTTATATATAGTTTAAAGAAAGTGCTTCATAACAGTAATAGATTATATTGCTGTAGGTTTAAATTCTCTATGATCATAAAGTTTTTTTCCCCACAAAAAAACTTTTATATTCTCTTTATAGATTTCTGCTTCCTTAAACTTAGTGATTTATCTGTAGTGAACACAGTTGATGTCCTGTCAAGCATGTTAAGAAGGCTGAAGCCTTAAAAGTAAAAGCCATCTGTGTGCTCTAGTGCTTTTCCTGCAGATGTTTCTTCTCAATATTGTCTTGCTCCATATGTAGTCATTTAACACATCTGGAAGAACCATGCAGCCATGTGATATGCATTCATGCAAACCAAGCTGTGTGTAACTTAAACAAGAAAAAAAGCCCCTTGGAGAATTGGGAAGAGGATTGGCAATTACTTCTCAAAACAGACATTTGAATCTGAGTTGTGCTTCTTGTATTGTGCTTTTTTAAAAAAGGAGGCTGCTGGATTTTTTCAAAACAACTCTATTCAGCTTCAGTCATTAAGCAGCAGCAGCTCCTTGATGGCCTGAAAGCAGAGAATCATAGTAGTTTCTGAATGATAGTTTCTTTGAGATTGCATTTTTGGGAGTATTATTTTGAAATAAACTAATGGTTTGTCTGTTTTCCCAGGAACAGAGATCAAAGACAAATTAAGATGTTATGACTTCGATGTACATACAGTGAAGACATTAAAGAACATAATTTCACCTCCCTGGGATTTCAGAGAATTTGACATAGAAAGACAAACTCTGGATGAAAGCGGCATAGTAACATTAGAGACATCAAATCAGAGGAAAAGTACAGATACCAGTCGCCCATTGGAAGAAACATTCGAGATTGAAATGAATGAAAGTGATATGATGTTAGAAACATCAATGTCAGATCATAGTACGTGACCATAAATACTGGTAGAGAGCTCATTTTGTCTAAGTGTAGTATGTTTGTTTTAGCATTTTTGTTACGGTGTTGTACTTCCATGAATTTGCTATTTTTTATATGAATTGAATTCAAACTACTATGTACTTAACACTGGGAGTTTTATAGTTCCTACTTTATAAATATTCCTCTCCTGATAGCACTCTCATGAATCCCCATCTGGATCAAGAAGACTTCATTGCATCAATGCAGGCCATATACATGGTTCGAATCTGGAGTATTGGCTATTTTGCACCTCTGTGCATTACTGAACTTGAATTCAAATTTTAGACTCAACTGCACTTTGAAATTCAAGGGTATCAAGGGAGGAAAAGCTTTGGGAGGAGTCTGTATTTTATAAGCAATTGCATACACTCTCACTGTGGAAATCTGTAGGGTCCAGGTGATCCCATTGCTTTCCTGTGAGCACCAGCACAGTAGTGTAGAGAAATCTGGTTCTGTCCCAGTGACAGTGGAAACTGTGCTGTGGCTCCACAGAGGGAATTGGAGATGCCCAAGTTTCCCTTCCATATGTTAGAAAATGTGGATTGGAGTTTGCACTGAGTGCAGAATTCAATACCAATCCCATATATTCTTAAACATGAGAAAGTAAGGTGAACCAAAATGTTTTACTTCCTAGTTCTAAAACAATTCACCCGAAGTTACACATTCTTGTGAAAAACATAGTATGAGCCATGAGTCGTAAGTGGAAAAGTATCCAAGCAGACAGTTGGAAAAATTAATCATTTAGGAAGCATATGCATCTCCTGGCCAGAGTCAGGTCTCTCTTCTTCAGTGTGGCTGGCAAGAAAAGTTCATGCAGAGGGGTTTCTTTTCTTTTGGAACCTGGTAATTTGTGTGTGGTGCAGGTGACTTCTTTGAGGTAAACTGAGATTTTTTCCTGGACACTCAGGAAGAATCTATAACGAGTGTGTCTCAACAGATGCTCTGTTAGGCAGGTGTCTTCCTTTAAAGGATCTTTTGGTAGTTATTTTTACATCTGTATTTATGTATCCTGAATGACTGTAACCAAGACTATCTCATGGATAAGCAACAAGCAAAGGCTTGTTGCTGCACACACAGTAGCCAGAAGGGTATTGCAAATAGATTCTCAAAGAGTCTCAAGGAGCCAAACTCCTTTTTCTCTATATCATTATTTTTAATCCAGCCTATGTAAATTTAGTTTTCTAGTAAGACATCCTGGCAGTTTCTAAATGGAAGGTGGCAAAACAGTCTTCTAGAGAATCAGGCCTTTTGACTACTATCAAACATGGATATAATCTTGCGTTGTTTTTCTCTGTTACTGACTTTTTTCATTGGCAAAATGGTTTTAAAGATTGATAAAAGTTCATCTTTCTTCCTGCACTCCCCAGTTATGATCTGATAGTGTGTCGGCTGTGATGGCAAAACTGATTTATGTTATTCCTGCCTGTAGGAATCTACTCTGCTACTTCCTCAGTTGTGGTAATACAAATCCTTGTGTGGTTACACTCTGAATGAAATCAGGGAAATGGAACAGCACTAAATCTGATCTAAATCTGATCAATTCTCCGTTTCAAGGAGGGCAAGCCACTGCTGTGTTACTTGTCATCAGTGGGTGGGAATGGTTGGAGTGTGAGGAAACAGATGGAACAGTGAGAATGGGCACTGCTATAATGGCAGCATATCGTGTCACTGTCCTTTGGCAGGTATCTGGTGGAGGTTCTTTGGCTGGTTGTTGCTAGCCTTCATTTATTGGTATCAAAAGTTACCTAGAAAGAAATGTGTGCAAAGTGTCCTAGATTGTGGAGGACTCTTGGGTGTCTCAGGAATTCTTGATATGGCTTAGCTTGGCTCCAAGCCTTTTAGGCAGCTGCAGGTGGATTGGAGCCTGTGAGCTGGTTCATTATGTATGTGTCAGGCAGGACTTTAGGGAAAGCTGTTCTCATTTATCTTTTGTTCAATGTTTTGACCTGCTCTTGTTCTGTCCAAATCCCTGCCTTTGTACTGGCAGTGCCTGCTTGCCATAGTCTTCTGCAACTCCCAGCACCTGTCCTGCTCTTCCTAGATAGTGCTTGGTGCCTTTCTGGGTTATTATGACGTTCACCCTGGCTGTAGTTAAATTGAGTATTGTCCTTGTCCTCATGAGGACTTTGGTGATTAGTTTTGGCCTGATTTGACGTCAGATTCTTGCTGCTAGCCATTGCCATTGCCTCACTGGGCTTTGGCTGCTGGGTACAAGCGTCCAGGACTGTCAGGTTGGGTGGCTAATAAATATGCCCCCAAAAGAGGCATTTTTAGTCTGTCTCATAACTTCATCTTTCTCTTCCAAGGATTAGTTTTGTCCCAGAGTGGGGAGATCTGCCTTAAAAGGTTTTCAGAACAGATATGAAAACCCACAAGATACTTGTGCTGCAAATGGCTCCAAAAGTTCCTTCGTAGATACTGCTGCCTAAAAGATTTGAAAATGAATAAAAGATTTGAAAAGGAATAGCATGTTAGCTCAGTTGGTTAGAGATGGGTGCTAATAATGCCAGTGTTGCAAACTTAAACCCCATGTGGGCCATTCACTTAAGAATTGACTCCACGGTCCTTTTGGGTGCCTTCCAACTCAGACTATTCTGTGATTTCAGTTTTCTCAGCCAATGCCGCCTACTTTTATTATTCCACATCAGATCATGTATTTCCTTCATGCTGTGGACAGCTGTTTGAGGACCAGCAATGCAGCAGGATCTGAAGATTTGCAATGACTCTGTTTTCTGGTTAAATTGCAGGCATTTTTGCTCTTTCTGTCTAGTTTCTGTAGCTCCAGACGAGTCTGTTCATACATCTGTGACATGTCCTTACTTTGGAGCTTGCTATACCTCTGCTACCAGTTCTAGGAGATGTAGTCCAAGATATTCCAACTCACACAGGAATTTCAAGAAAACTTCTGGATCTAGATATTGCCACATTCGTTGATTGCAATCTAGGACTGAATAAGCCTTGCTCTGATTGATGGATCAGTACTTAGAATAATCATGGAATTGTAGAATGGTTTGGGTTGGAAAGGACCTTAAAGATCATGTAGTCCCTCTCCCACCCGGCTGTGAACACTGCCAGGAATGGGGCATCCAAAATCTCCCCAGGCAGCCTATTCCAGTGCCTCACCATCCTCACAGTAAGTTTCTTGCTAACATCTAGCTTAAATTTCCGCTCGCAGTTTGTACCCACTCACCCCTTGTCCCATGCCCACAGTTCCTGCGGGAGCCAGGCAGAAAGGCCCGGAGGCGCTGTTTGGAAGAGCTCTCGCCGGCTGGCGGTGCATTGCCGAGGTGCAGGCACTGCTTCTTAATTATGACAGAACCTCCCTGCAGGCACAAAACTCCTGGCCTCATACAACTAACGATTAATGGCCTTTTTTCCTTTTTCCCACTGCTTTCTCCCCAGAATTTGGCTACCCCTCAGACCCTGCATCCCAAGACTGTGGATAACACACCCCCTCGCTGTCTGTGCCCTTCCCGCCCTACGAGCCGCTCTGGGCCCAGGCTGACAAGGCACCCGTGAGCTTAGGGCGAGGCCGAGAGGAGGGAAATGGGCACGTTTCTGTGTCCTCTCGCACCGGCACAATGGAAGCCCTGCGGAGTTCCAGGGGACAGGGACGGGGCTGGCGGGGGAGCCTCGCGAGATCCTGCCAGCGCCGCGGCCGCTCTCGCGAGGTTTCCGCCCGGCTGCGGGCGCGGCGGCTCCATGCGCTCGGAGCGGGCGGCGGGGCTGGGGCCGGGCTGGGGCGGCGGCCGCGACAAGCGGTCCATGGACCCCCCGCTGCAGCAGGAGTCGCCGCGCCGCGACACGGACGCTCCGCCGAACCCGCCGCCGCCGCCTTCCCCGCCGTCCCCGCTGCCGCCGCCGCTTCACCCGGCGCCGGGAAAACAGCGGGAGGAGAAGAAAACGGCACTGAGCAAAGTGAGGGGGCGCGAGCGCGGCGCGGGGATCGGGGCGGGGGCGGCGGCGGCTCCGGTGGGAGATGGGAGAGGACGGGAGGGAAGCTGCAGTGAGGAGACAGACCGAGCCTGATCTAGGAGATTCGTGTGTTTATAACGGGCATTTCTTCATCTGCAGAATGAGGGTATTCCTTCCCTGGAGTATTGGGAGACCCCCAGCATCAGCGCTGGAAATCATTTCACCTTTAATTGTGAAATTAAGACTGGTTATTGCTATGGCAAAGCAGCTTCTGTCAAGGGCAAGAGCACTTTTCAAATAATACTTGCAGACTATAACAGGTTATCCAGGGATGTCGTGGAGTCTCTCTGGCTGGAGACATTCAGAACCCACCTGGACATGTTCCTGTGGCACCTGCTCTAGGTGACCCTGCCTTGGCAGGGGGGTTGGACCAGAGGTCCCTTCTAACCCTGACAATTCTGAGTCTTTGAGTACTGTGAGATTTGATTTATTCCCTTATTTTTTTTTAATTGGAAAACTGAAGCACTGAAAATCATTATAACTCAGAGCTCAGTAAAGTTAAATTCAGATATTAAAGTATTCAGAAATTAAAACAGATTGCCTGAAGCTTGATGGCCATTTTACTGCTTTGTGTGTTGGCATCATTCAGCCAGGGTTTCTACACAGTTTCCTGGCTTTTATTAGTGGGCAGTTTAGCTGAGTGTGGTGGGTTGACTCTGGGTGGCTGCCAGACCCCCAGCCGGCTGCTCTTGCACTCCTGCCTCAGCAAGACTCAGGAAGAAGGTATGATGGAAAAAACAAAGTGTCACACACAGCTGAAGGAGGACCTCATAGCAGCTTCCTACAGCTTCCTCACAAAGGGAGATGGAGAGGCAGGCACTGATCTCTTCTCTCTGGTGGCCAGTGACGGGACCTGAAGGAATGGCATGAAGCTGCATCTGAGGAGGTTTAGGTTGCATATTAGAAAAAGGATCTTCACCCAGAGGGTGGCTGGGCACTGGAACAGGCTCCCAGGAAAATGGGGATGAGTGCTAAGCCTGACAGAGTTCAAGAAGTATTTGGACAATGCTCTCAGGTACATGCTGTGATTCTTGGGGCAGGGCCAGGAGTTGGGCTTCAGTGGTGTTTGTGGGTCCCTTCTAACTCAGGATACAGTATGGTTCTAACACAGAGAGAAATAATTTACTTAATTGCTAATTTTAAAAAAATTAGGGAAGACTGGTGAGAAAAAAAGATTGCAACTAAAACACCTTCCCACCTCCCCTCTTCCTTCCCAGGCTCAACCTCCTCTGCCCACAAGCACTGCAGAAGGATGAGGAATGGGGGTTGCAGACAGGACAGAACAGCTCCTGTCTGCTGCTGCTCCTTCCTCACACTCCTTCCCTCTTCTGGCATGGGGGACCTGACATGGGACGCAACAGGATACAGTCCTTCATGAAGGACTGCAGGAGGAATGTCCCTCCCACATGCTGCAGTTGTTCATGACCTGCTGCAGCATGAGTCTCCTTCATGGGCTGCAGGCGTTTGGATAAACCTCATCTAGTGTGGGCTCCTCTGCGAGGGCTGCAGGGCCTTTCAGGGCATCTCCACTTGATGTGGCATGGGGTCCCCCATGGGCTGCAGGTGGATGTCTGCTCCACCATGGTCCTTCATGGCATGTGGGGGAATGGCATGCCTCACCATGATCTCCTCCAAGGGACTCTCGGCTTTGGCACTTGAAGTACCTCCTCCATTCCTCCTTTCATTGTTGTCTGCAGGGCTGCCTTATGCCTTTTCCTGCCCTTACTCCTCTGTCTCACCCACTGCTGTGCAGCCTTTCTTGTCCACTCTTAAATTCCTTTCCCGGAGTCACCACCATATTGGCTTGAGGGGCTCAGCTCTGCCCTGGGGTGGATCCATTGGAGCTGGCTGCACTCAGCACTGGGCAGCCCCAGCCTCTCAGAGGCTGCCCTGAAACCCCTGCTAGGGGCAACTGGACACAGAGACCTATTACACTGAAACACTGCAGTAACAAGACTTTAAAGCTAGCTTAAATAATTTTTTTAAGAGATACTTAAAAAAATTTAATGTAGCCAATATCTGGTTTTTTAGGTTGTTAATGGTTAGACAGGCTCTTGATCAGAATATGTTAGTTATCCTTCAGTTTTAAAATGCTTGCAGAAACTGAGTTAGGGAATTTGTGCCATCTGTTTCTACAGTATTTAGATCAAATATAAATCTCCATTTCTTTTTATACATGCAGGTGGTTATTCGAAGGCTTCCTCCTTGTCTAACCAAGGAGCAACTGGAGGAACAGCTGCATCCTCTACCTGCCCATGATTATTTTGAGTTTTGCACTGCTGATCCCAGGTGAGGATGAGCTGTTTCTGTAGGTTTTCAGGTGCTTAAAACCTAATCAAGGTATTTGGGACATTCCAAATCACATGTTTTTCCCCTTTTTTATTATTTTTGTTGGGTTACTTTTATGGCCCACCTCAGAAGGTGGCAGTAACCCAGATTCTTGTTACTAGATCCCTTGGGGCAAATTAGTGTGAAACGAAACTGACTGATCAGCATTTGTAAATAAACAATGTAAGGTTTAATACAGAACAATTTGGTTGCAAAGGAAAACAGGTATGGAGCCTTTTTGGTGGTTATTATCTGTGGTAATAATACAACATGAAAGCATTGCAATATGAAAGTGCAACAACATCACCAAAGGACACACACAAGGGGAAAGACAGAAAGAGGAAGAAAGGACAAGAGTGTGAAGCACAAAAGAAAGAAAAAGTACAAGAGTGTGAGGATCTCACCAACCATAGGCCCTGTAACAAGACTTGGTTTCTGTGCAGTCTGGGATCCAGTTCCGGTGGGAGGAGTCGGGGGGAACTCCTGAATAAGTGGTGGGGAGAAGTTGGCAGAACACACCATCCTTTGGGTCTATATTCATTCAGGTTCAGGTGAATATAAATTAGGTACCTCCTCTGAGGTGGAGAGCTTGATGTCATAATGTGGATCAGGGGACGCCTTCTAAGACGACACAGCTGCCCATCACACCAGCACAGCTGAGTCAGTTGTGCCCCATTATGTCCCAGCAGCAGAGATGAACTTGCTCAGGTCACACGCGAATATCCTGGTACTTCCCGTGGGGAGGAGGGGGAGCCCCACAACCCAGTGGTTTGTGCAGGGAAGCACAACTTAACATGACAGGGTGCACAATCTGTCTCCACAGGATCCATCTCCTGTCTCACTCACAGCCCATCATTCACCCTGTGCCTTATCAGATCAGAGGTTTAGCCATTACACAACTAAAAGTTCACTTCCTCCATCTCAACTAAGCACCGTGGGGTTTCCACAAATGAGGAATGTTTTGAGTTATTGTCCCTTAATAGTTCAGTCTACTACGGTTACTTGAAATATTTCTGAAAAGCTGGCTGCGTATGCAGAGACGATGGCATTCCTGCCCTTTTCCTTTACACCGGAGATTTTGGAAATTTTTTTTTTATATCAATAAGACGTAATTTAGTTTGAAACCCTGATGTTTCTTTTAACCTTCGTTGGTAAACTTTAACAGCCTGTTTTATTGGCTGTGGGCAAGATTCAGTCTGGGGCAAACAATCACAGAATGTTTTCATGAGTTCCATTTGAGTTTAATTTCTTCTTTTACCTGCATGTTTTTTTATGTGCTTCATACAATTTTTCAAATAATCTAGTTTTATTCATCTTTCTCTCATTCAAAAATAAAAAAGAAGAAATACTGGTTGATATAAAATAAGTCAGAATTTCTGGTATAGTTATATAATTTACTCAGTATCCCAGTGGTGAAATAAATCAATTTCCAGAAGAGAAACAAAACACCATGTATGTTCAATCTTCATGTGTTCTGAAAAACTGAAGATCCATCTTGTCATATCTTAATGTGTGATGAATCACCTTTCCACTGGCTTGAGATTCTTTCCACTGACTACAGAGGGATCCCGGATCTTTATTGCTGACCAAGTTTTGAAGTTAGGAATTCTCTCAGAGTCAGTTTCACAATCAAAAGGAAATAAATGTTTATTTAGAGAAATTATGACAGTTTCTGACCTAGGTAGTTGCACATAAGTGCAACAACAAAATAGTAGGTGCTTCAGCTTTTCTGTTAAAACCACAAAGGATGTGAAGTGAGGGAAGAGGAGTACTTAGTTTGATTGGAAGTCTTTGTAGTACCTTACATTGATCTTCTGAACTTTGCCATCTCTATTTCCAAATGGACCTCTTTAAGGCTTCTGTCCCAGCTGTTCGTTTGATAAGCGAAAAATACCAAAGGCAAACCAAACATTCTCTGAAGAAGAGTGTCAGCTCTCAGTGTGTTTAGATGCACAAATGCCAATTAACAGTTTAAAAAATTCCAATTGTAATTTTCCAGAGAAGTTTGCTCAAAAATTCAGGGAGTCGACCTCTTTAGAAAGAGAGAAGGCAGTGACAACATTTGTGCATGTAAAGTTTCATTTTCTCTCTTACGTGATGAAATTTGGTTTACCCAAAAATCTTGCTGTTCACTTGTTCAATTGCATCTATGGCAGGTTACCAATGAAAGATACTGGTTTTTCTCATGCTGTTATTTGTTGTGTTACTCTCTTTTGCTATCACAAATATAAACTCACTGAAAATAAAATAATTTTCATTTAAGTTTGAATTTTTCAGCATGAAATGTTTTGTACTCCTTTTTTTCTTCATCTTGCTTTTTAAAAAATATGTTTTCAGACAAAAGATGTATTTTTTTCAGAATGGGTTTATGTTCACCAGGTTTGTATGGCTGTAACTTCTTTCAGCAAACTACGCAGCTTAAATGGGCATTTCACTGCCATTCTGCAGTGTTGGCTTGGCTGATTATTTGTCTTTTGACTGGCTCAGGATCACCTTGCCTCTTTTGTCCCCTTTGTTCAAATGCTGACACATACCCGTGTATATCTTTTTATGAGTAATCTCTTTACGTGGGCACCCACTCAGGAATATACAATAAACTTTCAGAAAGTATAAGTTTAATCAAGGTTAATCTCCGTCTTCTCTTACCCTGCAGAGAACACTTTTTGAGTATAAAGCATTGTATTGCCATAATCTGTCATGTTATGGATAGTTCACAAGATTTCAGCAAACTCTGTGCATGTGTCTTCCAGTCATTCCAGCTAACAGGAAAAGCTACAGGACAAGGTGGGCATGTTCTCTCTGTCTTTCACTGAATAGCTTTTTTCTAGATCCTGTACCATGTGCATAGTGGCAAGCAATCCAGAGAATTCAGTGATAATAAAAACATGTGAAGATGAAATTTCATGTCACCCAATGAGAAGGATTTGAAGAAGCTACTCAGTGAAGAGGATCTTTGTGTTGGAAAGGGGCGTATAGATGCTTTGATGCAGAATCAGACAAGTTTCCTTAAGAGCTGTAACATCTTAGTTTAACCATGTCCTGTGTAACTACATCACAGAAGTTTCTATAAGCTCATTCAAATTTATGTAGAGACTTTTTTTCTACACAGTGCTCTGTTAAACTAGAACTTGTCAGAAATTCATGCCGTGAATGAGGGACGTTGGAAATGGGTCAGGAGCAGTTAGACAAATACTTATGATGCCATGAAGATTTTTTGCCTTTTCTTTTATACCCTTGTTATACCTTTTTTGCAACTTCTGTATTATTAGTGCTTTTTGCCTACATTCTTGGACTTGTTTGTCAAGCTGAGAGACTAAACATTTTAGAAGCTTCATAGTTAGGGATCAGTGTGCCCCAGACCCCAAGGTCCTCTCCAGAACACATTCTGTAAACCAAGATAGAACCATCCAGGGGAAGGCTCCATGGGGAGGGGGGCTCACTTGAGCCTCTCATTGGGGAATCTTTGGTAGATATGCTAATTAGTAAAACCTGTAATGTTATACTAGATCTTTTGGGGTGGGCATTATTTCAGCGGGGTGCATTTCGATGCGTGTGACCTGGATGTGTGCACCTAAGGATCCTTAAAATAAATACCAAGGTAAAATCCCTTTTCCTCTTCTAACCATGTATGACTCTTGATTTTAAGACCAGGAAAAGGCATCACTTATTTAGACAAATATTTATCTATGAAAAACTATTAAACACATGGTATAAGTTTGGTATTACAAAGTCCATAGGCTGCAAGTACTTGCAGCTGTGTACTGGGTGAAGTATTTGTACATTTCCCCCGTTTTAATAAACACTCTCTTGGTGTTCTCTGTTAGTTGCTGTTGGTAAGGGCACTAGAGAGGTTGAACTGTAGCTGTTTCTACATTTTTATTTCCAGGGTAATCTCATCCTAGAGGACAAAACAACCAAAGATATGCATATCAATTTCTGTTTCTCTTTTTTTGTAATCTTTATAATATCTTTATACTGTAAATGTTATCTTTGAGTTTCCAATGTCCTATTATAGGCAGGCTATAAAACTTTTTAAAATTTCATGTGATTAATGTAATTTTCAGTTTTTCAGTTACATCCACTTCAGTAAAATCATTTCAGAAAGTGACTTGTGTTTCGTTCATTTTTCAGATTTATCTGATTCACTGCATTACATTTATTTTCTCTTGCATATTGACACCAAAATACAAACAAAACACTGCTTATAGATGATAATAAAGACCCTGCCTTCCTGACAGACTGTCTTGTACTCGGACTTCAAATATGAACTCTTTTTTCCAGATACTCTTTCCTTTTTGTCTGCTTGTAAAGGCTTCTGAGCCTATTCTAAAGATTTGACTAATAACTAGTCAAGTGATTGAGCTCTAGCCCTGCAGGGTTTGGGTCATCTCTCTGGACTGGCACTGAGTGCTGAGTACCAGGATATTGTTGTGAGGTTATAAAAGGAAAGAAATCTGAACACAAGCTTTGCTTGCATGAAAACTGTTCAAATAGTCAGTGCCATGGCATGTATCACGGAGAGTGATAAAGCTCTTCCAAAGAGCACTCCTCCTTTTCCCCTCATAACTTCTTCACAGCATGGTGCTGAGGATTATTGTAGGTGAACAGCATTAACACTGTAGGATGTAGGTGTGCACCCTGGAACTGCAGTGCTGAAGGGGCAGTGCCTTCAGTGCTTCGGGGGAACCACCACTACTGTGTTCTGGGTGAAAGAATTGACAGGCTACGATTGACACAACCCTAGTGTTTCTGCTTTCTCTGCCAGGCAAACTGCTCATTTCTAGCTGTAAAAAGGAAAGACTAAGTTTATTTAAAATTATGCCAGTTCCACCCATTATGTGAGTGACATCAGAAGATTACAAGGATGAAGGCCAGGGGATTTTAGCTTGACATGACAATGTCAGTGATGAGTTATCTCATCAATTGTAGGAATGGGTGGAGGAGTTATTTGACTCTCCAAAATTTAGTTGTAGAGCTCCCTATACATGTAAGTATACATTTTATAAATACCCACCATGATTCATAAGTTGATAAGTATTTTACTAAGATGGGATTGCTGTTTTTATAGTCTACACATTGCTGTTTAGACTGTAAATAACTACTTCAAATTGCATTCCTGTATATCAGTGTTTTTACACAATTGTGTTAAAAGATACTTTGTAGAAGAAGTAAACATTTAAAATGTGTTTGTTATTAAAGTTGCTAGAAAAATAAGGACTTAAAGAGATGATAGACTAAATGTTATAGAAATAAATGTACCCTAAAATTGAATACCCTTGAATGCAGAGCAGAAAAAAAAGAAAAGTGTGTTGGAATGAATAAATGTGTACACTCAGACTCATCTGGGTTATTTCCATAGAGATTGCTCCAAGTGCCAACATGTGCAGTGCATCTGTCCAAAAGATTACAAGTATGGAAAGCAGCATTATAGACAGCAAACATATGGCAAAATGGAACCAGCTCTCTGATGATAAAACTGAATTTCAGATCCTGAATGAAATCTATGGTGGCAAATACTTGAAAAAAGGAGACACACAGAGTTTGCTGGCCCTTCTGTAGGTCACAGCTGAAAGATAAAATCCTGAAGAGTAAAGAGTATTTTAGCCAGTAACTGCTGAATAGAAAGTACAAAAAGTAAAGCAAGAGTGTTTCTTCCTAGGAGAGGTCGTTAGCCTCAGAGGGCTTGTAGCCCTGTGAAGCCCTGTGCGTTCTTTGCTGCGTGACAATGCTGTTGAGTTCTGAATGGATAAGTAAAGGCATAATCTAGGGTGGGGAGCAGCTGCGGGAAATCAGTGGTCTGAAATGTAGAGTAAAAGTAATATATAAGCAGGCCAGTGCTAAGTATTTCAAATTTGTTAGCTTCCCACTTAGAATGTTAATTTTACTCACTTTTTTAGGAACACTGCACACTTGGCTGAGTAAGAAGCCTAAGACAAGGGTTTGAAACACTCAACGGGGTGGGTTTTGTACACTAAGCACTCTGATAGCTAACTCACATGCATATGAGAACCAACTCTATTTGTAGAAGTGGCTCCACCAGAGAAGGAACTTGTAACTGCTAAGCGTTGTCACAGCTCTGTTTCTTTAACCTTCTACCCTGATACTTAGCAACAGTTATGGACAGACAGTTCTGTGTTATTGTGCTGTGGTGCACATCAATATCCTGCTGTGCTCAACCATGCTTTTATATTGTATGTTTCTGCTGATGTGTGTGAAGTTCTTGAAGACGTTAATAACGTACAGCAACAACACTAGATCCTTTACTTGCAAGCTAAATCTGTTTTCCAGAGTCCTGTTTATACATTTCAGACTCCGTTTGTTCTTACTAATAAGTGCTTAATAACCATATCAAATGTTCCTCAGTTTTGAAAGATGTTCACTCTGATTAAGCTGAAAAAGCTAGAAAAACGTTATGTTGTATACCAGGAAAAGATTTATGTTGCCAAAGCAGGTGAAAGAGATGGCATTGATATACCAGTTAAAGGAAACAAGGAAGGAACATGTCTTTGTATTTTCAGTTCTGTTTCACAATGTGTCCAACCATAAGGTTCTAAGTTCCTACAGGAAAAAAAAAAATCCAACTATATGATGAAGCTGTTTGCTGTGCACTGAGGCAGAGATGTTCCACAGTAATGCGGGAGTGGACCTGTGTCCAAGTAACAGTCTTTTTGAAGATGAAAAGAACACTGAAGTTGTTATTTAGACTAGGAGCTAAAACTCAGTTCCTCAATCTCAGATAATAATAATGGGATGAAAAATAATGGGATGAAAAATAATGCTCCATCAAGATTCCTGGTTTTGTCTGATGAATATTCAGCACTTCAAGTGTACAATTGCATCAGTCTAATGTCAAGCCTCATTTAATTTAAACCGCAAAGCTCATGGAACGTAAGAGTAGTGCTGTTGATATGATGGAGAAGGAAGTTTCCTTCTTCTGGGAGCCCCAGTTATCTGAGACTCTTTTACTGTTGCAGCCATTAGGCAGCACAGAGACATTGCTTCCAGCACAGCTATAGACTGCCACAATAAAATTCCCTCTTTTACTTACAGATTTTAAAATATATCTTTTAACTCTGCGTGATTATGGAAAGTGTTAAATTTTATCTTCTTTGAAATGGATGAGAAGAAATCCGGCTTTTTACATCTGCTTTGCATCTTGGTGGTAACTCCACAGCCACGCTGTAGCATATTTCAGCCCTGGCCATGCCCTAGCAGGCATTTTTGCAGTTACCCACTTACAGTTCATGCAATGCTGTTCCTATCCTAGAATGTGAAAATATCCTGGGTATATATGGATAGAATGGCTCTTCCTCTCTTCCTTGGAAATAGAGAGTTTATCCTCTTCAAGCTGTAGGAGCACTCTATAACTGGTATTTGCAAAGTATCTAAATGAAAAAAGCCCTCTAGGTTGTTTTGGTTTTTTAACATTTCTTCTGACTACAGGATCAAACATAAATTTGGTGGGTATTCAAAACCATTGGTTATTGACAGCACTGCTCTTTATGGTCTCCTGCTAACACTGTGAGTGGAATCCATATGGATGCGTACTTTAAAAAGAAAAAATTACTTGGGAGCAGTGTTTTGAGCTGCCATATGCATGGATCCTGTGGTCCAATCCATATTTTTGCTCTTTATCACTCATTGTGAAATCTGATTTTGAAAGAGCTATGGGATTGAAATACAATTGGAACTGTGTGTGTTTATTGTCTCCTGGTGCCGGTGGTGAGTTGGTCTGAAGGCAGGCCATAGGTGACAATGGAATTATGAACATAGGTGTTTTAAAGATATGGGCTTGTGTTAAACCTGATGCAATATATAGTCATCATTAAGTCAGTTTAAAACAAACTATTTTATCTCAGAGTTGCAGGAGTTTAAAGCATGTACACGCCATGACTCACAATAACTTAGCTGATGGGTTCTAATTCATTAAATTACCTCAGTTTCATCGTGTGGTGTGGTGTGGCAGTCCTGAGGTTTTTATCAGGCACGTTAAACATTTACCCATGGAGTGGGATCTATGCCAATAAGTTCTTGAAGAATCTGAACTATTTTATGTACCTGTTTCTTTTGCTAGAAATGCTTTGGATTTTCACAGCAACTGTAGGTCACAACTAGACATTGCATGTACATTGATGACACATGGATGTCAGATGGAGTTTATTTGTGTATAATTCAGTGGATTATATTGCCAACTATTAGGTTATTTATTCTTTCTAAAAGGTGGCAATCTCTTTAAATATAGTGACAGCCTGGAAACTGCCCCTTCAATGCAATCTTTTACTTTTTCTGTTTCAGTGACAGAAGACTTTTCCTCGCATGCCAAAGAAGTTCTGCAAAAGCACTGCTGTTATTCATATGTCTTAAACTGTGAAATATTAAAGTTTTGATCCTGCACAATTGGAAATGTATGCTCTGCAATTTAGGGGGACAAAATAAACTGGAAATATTTGTGTCAGTTCAGAACAAATTTCACAGTTGCATACAGAACTCTGATGTTCTGTAACTTTTTGTCATATATATAATTAGGTACGTAAGTGTAAAGACTGCTTAAGGTAGCAGTTTCTCAAAGAAGATGAGAGTTATGATGTGATCCTTCTGGTTTTATGTTTTCCCTAGCCCTGAAAAGAATAATAAGTAACAGAAAATAAAATTGTTTCTTGTTGCAGCCTTTATCCTCATCTCTACTCAAGAGCATACATTAACTTTAGAAATCCTGAAGACATCCTTCTTTTTAGAGATCGCTTTGATGGCTATGTCTTCATTGATAATAAAGGTTGGACTATTTGTAAGATATTAAGTGTGTATATGTACATATACCATTTCAGAGCATCAACTTGCTTCCTTTTTGCTAGTTATGCCATTATTTCCTCACTATGCAGTTAATTACATAAATATATATTAACATTTAGCACTTAAAAGATAATAAAGGTCAAAAAATATTTGTCCATGCAGTCTTGCTTGTCTGTGCAGTGTGCATGCTTTATGTGCATTCTTGTACTTTAGGCAATGCACTATCAAGGTCATACAAAGAAAATTACCTTATACAAGCTTCACAATTCATTACAACAGTAACTGAACACATTGTGAGCATGAATTTTTACATCTTCAGTGTGTTTCTGAGATAAAGTTTGCCACTTACTCCTGTTTGGAAAAAGCAAGAGGAAACCATCAACATTTTGGTTGCCCACTTTTAAGACATGTAGAGATTGAATTTTTAGGGACTTTGCAGACATCTTGAGTTGAGTTCCAAGAACAAGAATGGCAAAATTGATAGCCAGTTTTAAAATATCCAGTCTGCAAAAGTTTGCCCAACAGTAAAGAAAAAGTCTATATCAGTGTGGTTAAATCTAGGTCTCCTGCAGGAGTATGAAACTGCCATCAGTAAGTGGTTTAGCAGAACTTTAGCAGTTCCTTGCCTCATTCAGGCATACCTTCTGTAAAAAATGCATAGCTTATATAAAGTAGACATAGATTTGTGGGTCTCTTTATAGACATTTTCTATTCTGTACACTCGGTGTTACAGAGGTCCTGTGAAAAGTAGCCCTGCCCACTCTTACTAGAAACTGATCTCTAAAGAAGCTGTCTGTCAAATGAATTCCTCTTCAGCATTTCCTTCCTGAGATGTTTTATTTGCTTCTAATATCCCTCAGATTTTGATGGTTTTTGTAGAGATGAAGAACAACACATTCCTATCACATCTGTGTTTCCCAGATTTCAGATTCTGGGTGTTTTAAGATTAAAAACTAGAAAGAAGTTATTTTTATGATTCTGCTAAGACTTTACTTTGCCTAAATTTGCCACATTCTTCAATATTATGCTGTACTGAAGCCAGAATACTCTACAAAACTGAGCTTGGACACAGTTGGCCAGCTTGGCATGATTGCTTGTGCAAATAAAGAGCACAAGATTTGATCAGAAGTGCCCTCTGGTGAGGCATGTGGCAGCATTGCATTATGAGGATAAAACTGAAACAAGGATTAGCAGGTTCAATAAGGTTAACAAATGGTCTAGCAGATTGAAGACAAGTTTTCAGTGGACTTGAGCAAAGTGTAATCTTGAGCATGCTGCAAGTGGAAACCAAGTGAAATTCAAAACCCACACACAGTTCTGATTCCAGTCTGAAGAAGAAGCCAGTGTTTAAGGCACAATTCAAAGCAAAGAATCCCTGCCAGTAAACACAGGAGTTGCATAGTCCATCATAAACAGAGAAGTTTTGCACAATTCTACATGCTGAGTTTTATAGTTGTGGTTCTGAAAGGAGATGCTTTGTTTTTTATTGCATGTTACCCAGCATTAATTTATTTTTTAAGCTTTTAGCCAACAAAGCTTTAGAAAAGCAACTTGACAGTTTCACATTGATTTCCTGGTAGTACTTAATCACTTGTCAGACTGAGATTTTGTGATAGCTCTTTCTAATCAATGTCTGTGAATAATTAAAAGGGAACTATAAATGCAAGAATTTTATTGTGCAGTAGTAGTCATCCTCATTTTCACAGTCTTGTCAGCATATCCAAATAAAATATAATTTTTTTTTTTTAAATTTAAAATATCTCTACATGTAACTTTTCATTAGAAGTTCAGGAGTGAATTGTAGAAACAATTACTTTTGTTTTCACATAGGACTGCTCAACATGTCTTCAAGAGTTTTGAAAACCTTACTTGATGGTAGGGAATGTTTCTCCCCCTCAAAAAATTAAGGATTGATTTCTTTTAAGGTTTGGAATATCCTGCAGTGGTTGAATTTGCTCCATTCCAGAAGATTTCAAAAAAGAAGCTGAAGAAGAAAGATGCCAAAGCCGGAAGCATTGAAGATGGTAAACATCTTTTTTTGACATCACAGTGAAAATTTCTGTTATGCATTGCAAAGTGTTAACATAATTCAAAAATTTTTCTTCACAGATCCAGAATATAGGAAATTTTTAGAGAGTTATTGTGCTGATGAAGAGAAGATCTGTGCCAATCCTGAGATTCTTTTGGGAGAGATTGAGGCCAAAACAAGGGAACTTATTGGTCTGTTTTCTTGATTTTTCTTATTATTGAGAATATTCAATATCTTAATTTTGTATTTTTATGATATTATCTGCAAGAGCTGACCAGTTCAGTCTAACATATGACCTGTTCAGATTTATATTACCACAGTTAAATATTATCCAGCCAAGTAGTAGCACTAAACCTCTTAAGTCTCTGTGCATGGAATCACTTGGCTTCACTTGAACTTTTGCATGCACACACACTGGCTTCAGAAATAGGTCCTTAATAATTCTGAATACTTACAGATGTATTAGTAGGTGGAAGATTTATTTTTAAAATACAAAATAGCTGAATACTTAACAATTGATCCCTGATATTAGCTGCTTTTTTTGAGAAACATGAAATGATCTCTCTCTGTTCTCACGGTCAAGATTCTGGAAAAGCTCTGAAAGTAAGGCAACACCTTGTTTTCTGTATGCATGCAGCATGATTTCCACAGTCCTGGGGGGAATTTTAAGTAAGGTCAGCACTGAAATCTTCAGTGCTGGTATGCAGTTTTCAGGATGACATGCAATTTTGATGTATCTTCAAGTGATAACATGCAGAACATTTAGTCTTTCCCTAGGTGTGACAATTGAGTAGGAAAAAAAATTGACCTTTGCTGTTACTTATTTACAGTGAAAAAGTGGCCACTTCTTTTGATTAGATTCATAGAATCATTTAGGTTGGAAACTTGCTGTTTAAGAGCATCAAGTACAACCATTAACCCAACAGTGCCAAGTCCTCCACTAAACAATGCCCCCAAATGCCACAACTGCACATCTTTTAAATACCTCCAAGGACAGTGACTCCACTATTTCCCTGGGCAGCCTGCTCCAGTGCTTGACAGTCTTTTGTGAAGAAATTTTTCCTAGTTTCCAATATAAACCTGCTCAGTTACATCTTGAGGCCATTTCCCCTTTCCTCTCACTTGTTACTGCTGTTTGGGAGTTGACTGGAGAAATTTGGAACTGTAACAATTTAGAGGAAATGGATATGGACATTTAGATAGCTCTGTTATCAATAAAACTTCTGTTGCTGTTTTAGATGAGGAAGTCACCCAATAATTTTTATTTACCC
The DNA here is from genome assembly GCF_017639235.1 of Corvus kubaryi. Taxonomy (NCBI): domain Eukaryota; kingdom Metazoa; phylum Chordata; class Aves; order Passeriformes; family Corvidae; genus Corvus; species Corvus kubaryi. The sequence continues at coordinate 19,208 of NW_024581910.1, read as the reverse complement.
CAGATCTTCCATGGTATTTGACAGCAGAGTAAAGGCAGTAAAAAAATTTTAGTTAAGTTTGCAATTTACAAAAAGTTTAGAGTTTCAAGAAGATTTATTAATTTAAAAATATTCTATCAGTGAAGATTATTAATCTTGACTGAAGGCAGCTTTACATTAAGACTTTTAGTGTTTTGTTTCTGTTAAATCAGAGGAAATCAAACTAGTTGCTTTATTTTTCCTGCCATTCAAAGCTGTGGCCATTGCTATCAACACAAAGATTTCTTCATCAGGTAGCGTGTTTATAGCAAAATTATGTGAGGGTTTAGCTGTGTGTCCAGTTTCAAAGGTGTTACTCCTGCTGATGTCAGTGAAGGATGTGCCCGAGACTTTGCTGGCAGAATTGAGCCTTACATGCTCAGCATTTCTCCATGAAAAGTTACTGCAAACCAGCATGTTTTGTGCATCGTGCCAGATGCACTGGCTGATCAGTTTCCATGTGACAGAGAAATATAAAAGAGATTTTCTCTATAGCAAGATGAAGATAAGCTCTTTTTTCTGTTTTCTTTGTAGAGAGCAAGATAAAATGTAAAGTTTTGCTGACACAGCTCGTCATTTAGTAATTTATTTTCTTTTAAAGTCTCTTAAACATATTAAGAAAATGCTCTTAGATTTGCATTTGCAGTAAGGCCCATAAATAAGGTGGGTAAGATTCAAGTTTGATAAACACTGTATTTTTCCCACCTCTTTTGATAGTATTCATCACACTGCCTCTCTCCCTTGAACTTCAAGTTAAAATTTCTCATTAAACTTCTTGCACTACAGCCTTAGTCATGACCAGGGTCACATTCTGGACTCTCAGTGCAGCTTATCCTTTCCCCAGACCATCCAGTTACGATTTGTGATGTCTTTCAGCCTGTAAAGGTACCCAGAGGCAGCCACTGCTCAGACAGGGTAACTTAGGGAGGAGGAGAGAGAAGCAAAACTCAGATCTGGGGGACTGGAAGGGAGGGCTCTGGGGACCTAAAACTTGTCCAAAATTATGGGCAGGTGGGGAGGATGGGGAAGCATGGAAAATCTAGGGATAGAGGGAGGAAAATAGCAAATCAACAATCTTTATTGGTTGTTGATTTCTACCAATGAATGGGTTGCCCCCAGCATAATCCGACTTTCAATGCAAAAAGATTTAGATGATTTTGGGATATGAATTGTGTCTAGATTTTGGCTACGTCATTTCAAATTTCTTGAAAACTTTTTTAATTTCTTCCCTTTTTTTCTTTCAAATTTTGTCATGCATTTCAATAGGGAATGTTGTTCTGTGGTTCGAGAGAAAATCCTATGCATAGTGTAAAGCAATTTCAAGTAGTAAACATTTTCTACTCTGGGGCATCTGAAACTGACAAAATTTGTTGTAGCTGCTCACAGCTGTACATACAAGCTGAATTCAAGTCTGAATTCAGTACAGACAGTCATGAATAAAGAATTTGATAAAGAACATGATAAAAAATTTGGTGATGTTCTCCAAGTTTTTGTAGAATTTGGGGATTGTTCAGGTAACTTGATTTCAGAGTGTGGAGACAGCTCTGTAATAAAAGAATGGCTGTGTGATCCAGTAGATGAGACCTTTTATTAGCAATTTGGGAAGGCAGAGTTTTACTGAATCTGCTGATACTTTGCTATGTAACCTGGGACAAACTGCTTCTCTCTTATTTCTTCTGTTTTCCCATGGAAAGGTGAATACTAAATGTCAAGTAAACGGAAATGTTATATGAGACTGAAAATGCTTCCTTCATGATGTACTTTGAAAACTGGGATTAAAAACTGCTGTGTGAGATTACAGTAATGTGGGCTGTATATGAACAACAATATAGCTAGGTTTTGATGTACAAAAGTAAAAAGTAGGAGTAGATTCTGAACACATTTCTTTCTTTTTTGGTGAAATAACCATTCAGTGAGCAAGAGAGAAAAGCCATTCTCTTGAACTGAAAGGATATGATCTTTAATTATAAACATCAAATAATCATGCAACATATTTCTGTTGCTTCTAATGCTATCAGCAAAAAAGCAACGAAGTGTTTCTGAAGTAGAATGATGGGAATGCCTTCAAAAATACATGAAACAAATAGGTTTATCAATGATTCAGCTCCCTTTCAGATAAAGCTAGAAAAAGGGGGTTAATACTAAAGTAAAGAAATGAGTACATTCTAGGAGTTGAACACTATATCACAAATTTTTTGTGTTTTAGCTAGAAGAACAACACCCCTTTTGGAATATATTAAAAATAGAAAATTAGAAAAGCAGGTACGTTCAGACTTTTGCCTGAAGTTCCACATTTATGTTTCATGTAGTTTTCCGTTGGACTATTTACAATTAATCATTATTGAACTCTTCAGAGAATACGAGAAGAGAAAAGAGAAGAACGGAGGCGGAGAGAATTGGAGAAGAAACGTTTGCGGGAGGAAGAGAAAAGGAAGCGCAGAGAAGAAGAAAGACGTAAAAGAAAAGAAGTGGAGAAGCAAAAGAAAATTTCTGAAAAAGAAATAAGGATCAAGGTAACTGAGATCAATGAAAAAAAAATTATTCTTCTTTTGAAGTTACCCAGAAGTTCTTTGGTATCTCAGTATTTATTTGGTGTACAACAGCATGGTGTGGAGACACCAAACCAATTTTGACAGGAAGGGAAAGTAATGTAGGGCTTTGACCAAGTGTTGTTTGAAAGTGTGACTGATGGCCTTACCTACCATGATGTGCTGGTGCAATTACAGCAGGTAACTCGGATATCTTTAGACAACTCTGCTGCATTCTATGCCAACATCTGTGCCAGCCTGTTGGAAGATTATTGTGGGTTTGATCCCCATATGGGCCATTCACTTAAGAGCTGGGCTTGATGATCCCTGTGGGTCTCTTCTAACTCAGAAGTTTCTGTGTTTCTATGAAACATGGCTTTAACGCTTTCTGTCATGCAAATCTTCATTTGGCCGTGTGTGCAGGGACACATGTTTATGTTTATGTTTATGCTCAGAACTGATGTATTTTAATTGTATGCTTTAGCCAAGTTATAGCAAAGTCTTGCTAATATCAGGTTGCAGTGTCTTTCAACAATCTGAATGGATTTTAATGGCATCACTTAGGAGGGTGCTATGTAGTCAGACCATATAAAACCATCTTATTTGTATAAGATGACATAGCTTAAACTATTCATCTGAACTAAATTTTGTGTTATTGGAAATGCTTTGTAGGCTGTTTTGAAGAGGAAATTCGGTATAAGAATCTGTAACATGAAGCAAGAACACACAGACTTGACTCAGATCTAGTGATGGTGAGGAGCCACAGAACTGTGGACATCTTTCCTCGTTTCTTCTTGGAAAACAGTTTTCTTCACCTAAAAGTATAAAAATAGTAAATTCTGAAGCTGAATTACGTGTTTTCCATATCTGGGCTTAAAAAAAATACTCTAGAAGTTCAGAAGAAACGGGGCTTAATCCTTAAAATATATTACCCAAAATTGCTTGTCCAAAAAGCCGCAGTATTTACAAAATATCTGTGGTAATATGAGCCTGAAAGCTATTTCTACCCCTGAAAGAAAAGGAAAATATTACCTGAAAGAAACATTATAGAAGTTTTCGATTTTGGAGAAGAATAACCTGTGCTCATTTCAGAAATGAAATGGTAGAACGAAAAGACTGAGATGTTCTGCCTAGAATTGATAGGTTAGGGTAATAATTTGAGACAGTTAGTCCTTCTGTAAAGATTATTCCTGTAATACTATACACTGCTCAAACCCTGTGACGGTTGCTATGAAAGGAACAGACTTCTTGAAAATCCTAATCTTCAAGATGAAAATGTAATTACTTCCTTTCTGCTAATATCATAAGTTTTTCTTCAGTCTGTATTTGTGTCAGGGTGTACTAAGGACCTACTTCTACATGCCTGTCTATCCCAAGTAATTCATGTGACACAGATTTTATATATAATATTTCAAGGAGTGAAGTATTAATCCTGCTCTCTTTGTAGTATTGTAGAGGTTCTGCTTCTTATTTTATGGGCAATGACACTGAGCTCTGTTACATGATTTCTAAGAAACCATAGACCATAATAATGCCTTTGTATTTATAACTCAGGAGAGAAGAGTAGGTAAGTGCTTTGAGAAGAATAGGTAAGTGCTTTCTCCAGTATTGTCAGCATATTTTAAAGTATGCAGTTGATTGCCTGTTAATGACTGTTACTTCACTCCTTAGCAAAAGTAAACCACCCTTCTAAAATAACTTTAAATTTCATATTTTGTAAAATACATTCCTCGTGTGTAAATAAGGTATCTCCAATCTTAACAGGTTACTGATATATTTAATACTTGTTAAAATGTCTGTACAACAGAGGAGAGTATTTTTGCATCATAATATAAACAAATATCTCTTAGCTTCTCAAGAAGCCTGAAAAAGGAGATGAACTGGCCAGTGAAAAGCACAAAGACAAAGGTGAAGAAGCTGACATTGAGGAAAACAAATGGGATAAATCACCTGGATCTGGGAGTATAAAATCCAAATCTTTGGAGAGTTCACTAAAAGAACTTAAGGAAAAGTAAGTAATATTTATCTTTTAGACTTTTATTTAGATCCTAAATGCTTTCATCCCAAGGCTTAAATGTAAGTGGTGCATTAATAAGATGTTCTGTCACCAAAGAACCAATTTCATTCTGTGTGCGAACAGATCTCTTTCTGTTTTTTTGGTAAAAGGTGTTTTGTAAGAATTTATTGACCTGGTGGCAGTATTAGTGGATGCAATTTGTTATTGCTGAAATGCTATGAAATCCCAGATTGCAAGGTTTTCTGCATGAAAAGTCAAGTCATTCAAGTCATTCTGTTGTTATTTCACCCGTTCCCCATCAAGAGCTCAGGTAAGGCTCTCCTTCCATCACTGATGTCAAAGACTGAATTGGCTATGATGCCATGCTTTTCCTTCACACTTGGGTTGGCTGCAATAAACATATAAATGTGTTTGATAAATGGAGCAATGGCAAAATAGGGACGGTGTGAATGAAAGCCTTATGATAGATACATGCAGAAGGCTGTCTCTATTTCCTAATGCCTTTTGTGTTACATTTGCTGTGGTAGGAACAAGAGGCATAGCTCAGTTCTATTACTGCTGTAGCCTGGAAGTAACCCATCTTACAAGTGTTTTCAGCAGTTGGTTCTCTTTCTTGTCCTTTGGCACGTGTGTCCCGTCGCAGGCAGGATTTACCCATAAGATATATAAGATAAATAGATTAAAAAAAGATGCATGTTCTGAACGTTCCTGAAAATTTCCATGTCCTGTTCTCTAGTATAAATTGAAAATATTCAACAACTTCTTTGTTGATGCTCTTCAAGAAAGGAAAGAACAGGCTCAACAAAAACATTTGCAGGGGCAAATCAGTTGTTTGCTACTCACAGAATCTTTTAGGTTGGAATGGACCTTTAAGATCATCGAGTCCAACTGTTAACCCAGCACTGCCAAACTGCCACTATAAACCATGTCCTTAAGTGCCATGTCTGCGTGTCTTTTAAATACCTCCAAGGGTGGTGACCCCACCACTTCCCTGGATTTTTATGCATTAAACCTCTGATGGTGCCGTGTAACATTGTTTGCTATTGATCCTGTAAGTTTAATAAGGCATTAATGTAGATTTTGCTTGTGAAAAACAGAATCTGTTTGGCTGCACAGGTACAGTAAGCATTATCTTGTGTTTCCAAGTGCTGATTTCATCTTGATTATTAGTGGGTATGTAGCAAGCTATGAGCTCATTGAGATTTAAAGTTGAAACTACCTTGTCACTGACTCAGAAATCAGTAATAAACTGTAACTGCTGACTCTACCTGCAGGAGACTGAATTGCCTGTTTGAAACCATGTCAAAGGTTGGTAGTAATAGCTTCCTACCACAAATCAAAATCTCAGTAGGTTCATAAGTGTACATGGTCAAATACAAATTTGAAACTACACCAAACAAATGTGCTTCACTGCCTTTACTTCCATTCATTTCTGCTTTCTCTGACTGTGTAGTTTTTTCTTCTACCTATACTCTGTAATTGTTTACCCTGCCACTTTCACTCTTACCTGCCTGTTCACTGTGCCTGAATTTTAGGGAGCTACTTTAACCACTCTTTGAATAGGAGTTTGTATCCCTGTCACCTGCCTGCCTTCAGGCACAGCCATTCCTTCCTCCCCCACAGTAACGGGCAAGGGAAGAGATAAGTTCCAGGCAATGCTACAGCAACAAATTGAGGGGGTCTTTTTGGCTTTTTGGAAGGTCATACCCTGAGTCTTGCTAGGACTTGGAGTTAGTGTCTGAAATAGCATATTAAACATGAAACAAAGCAACTTACAGCCACATATCCCTTGGTAGCTAACATAGTATTTTATATAAATGTATCCATGCTACAGGTACAGAATCTGTGTAATTGTGATTGGTTCAGGTGTCTGTGACAGCTGGGACGTTGCTTCTACTTGGTGAATGTGTTATGCTGACACAAGCTCAATCTTGCAAAATGCTAAATAATTTACCTCTCATTCAGGTTCTGCTCTGACTTCCAGCTCTTCCTGAGATGGGGAACCTCTTTTGGCAGCCTCCCTAATCCCCAGACGCCAACCAATTTCACAGTTATATTAAAATATCACTGTTATATTAAAAAAAAAAAGTTACCTATGTAGATACACCTTTATTTGTATTAAATAGTTCTAAATGAGAGTTATCACTATTTGATCACTACACCATTAAAAAATCTCCATCCTCTCTGATTCTATCTGCAGTTTCCCAAAATCTGCGCAGACTATCAAAAGTAACTTGCTGTTTCAATTTTAAGTATTTATACATATGTCATAAAAAGAAAGTGCCTATGTTTGTTCCTTTTGAAGTTCAACCTATTTTGTAATCTTTCTTCATTATTTGCAGTTTGACCATATGAGAGAAACACCCACTTGCTGAACTGGAACAATGAAGTGAATAAGAGAGCTGAGAATTTTATCAGACAGGCAGCAAAATGGGACCAATAGTCTTTATAATATAAACCATTTACAGCATAGCAGAAATTAAGTATCATGTTGTGGTAAGGTAATGGTCTTTGCCTAAATAAAATACGCAAAGGCAGGCTAGATTACTTGGAGACACAATAAACAAAAGCCTGGAACATAAGTATTTATTTTCACAAATGTCTTCTGCAAGTTATGATGTCAGTAAATAATTTTTGTTATACAGAGACATAAAATTTACAAATTGATACATAATATCTGCACAATTCCTTCAGATCCTGAATGTTCCTGTTCAAGGGAATACTTACATGCATGACTCTCCTCAACACCAGGCGACAAGAGCTAATAGTGCAGCATGTGTTTATGTGAAGGGTATTGGGGAACTATTGATAGGATTTCAAAGAGGGGTAGAAGGTGAAGAATGGGCCTTCCACAACAGTTGCACAAAAGCTTGGCAAGGCTTTGTCTGCTATTCTGAACTGAATGCATGGTCAAGGGCTGGACATACATGGGTGAGACATTCAGCATATAACCCCTTTGTAATGAGAAGAAAACAACCTTGCCATATAACTTATCTACACACTGCTGAAGTCAAAGGGAGGCTTTGCCTTGTATCCTTCTGTAGCTCCTTTTCACTGTTAATTGCTTGGATTTTCTTTCTTTTTGTACATACTCATAGGTCACAAAATGATAGTGACAAAGAGCAAAGAGATTTGGAGAGAAGATTTCGAGAAAAAGAACCTGAAAGACAAAGGTATCGATTGGATGATGGCAGAAAGCATAGAACTCACTATGAGTTTGACAAGTTTATGAGAAGGAATGAAGAAGAGCTGAAATGGGGGAAAGGATACAACCAAGACAGAGGAAAGAAAGGGAACTACAACTACAGCTTCACTGTGGAGGCAGTAGACAAACTGGGTAAAGAGGACAAGTGTGATGACATGGCATCCAAAAAGGAGCGCATAAGAAATAAGGTTCTTTTATTCATTTAGGATAATATTTCATTAGTTAAATATGGTTCAAGATCACAGGTTTTAACTTCTGCAAACTCAGCATAAAGATTCTTTTTCAAAAAATTCTTTATCTCACTTTCAGTAAAACCCAGACTTCTTTCTGGGTTGTTGTCAAAGGACAACGGCAGTTTAAATAAGGTTACAGGTCTTGCTCATTCATCTTCATGATATATAGAAGACTTTCTGTCTTTATTTCAATCCTACCATTTTAAGAACACTATTCTTGGAAGCCTTGCATTTTATAGGTGTATTAAAAATTGTTACACTTCTGATCTGTCATGAAATTTAAAAACTGTGGCATATTAGTCTTTTTAAAATGTACTTCTATTACTCTCATATAGTAATTATATTATGGATTTGGCAGGCATTGCTTAGTAGAGCAACAATAAGAATTTAAATAAATAGCTAATTCAGAGAGTGTGAATGTATGGATTTTTCAGTATTGCCTACCTGCCAGTATGAAAGGGCTGTCATTTCATCAGGATAAATTTATCCTCCTGGCTGTTGTCAGGGAAAGAGCAGATGCAGGTGTGAGCAGGGCCTGTGTATCAGGGTGTGTAGTAGAGCTGTTCCTTATTGTATCCCAGAGATACGGGTATCATTTTTCTCAGGCTGGCTGATTTCACGGATGTGCCAGATTCTTTTCAGGATGTGGCTCTCCTTGTCAGCCCCGTTCTCTCTCTCTCATGATCCTAGATTTTCAACAAAAGATGACCAAAACACCATTAGCATAGAAATTTATTCTGCATGTGAAACTCTTCTTTCAAAGCAAGTGACTGATCTGTACTGTGGGCTAAGGCTGACAAGAGTAAACTGGTCACATGCAGAGTGAATCTGCATGGAGCGTGCAGGGAACAAGGGCAGGTGGACTCACTGTGCATGTTGAGGAAATCATCTTGCGCAAACACAGAAAGCCTGGTGTGCCCCGCTTTCTTTTTATGCAGAGGTCAGCTGGGCAGGATGGGTAAGATTTATCTGCATTTGCACATTAACCACTTTCCTTATCAATGGCTCAAGCTGTAGAACAGTCAGAAAAAAGGCTAGTTCAAAAACAGAAAGATGGGGAAAACAGTTTTCCTCTTGCTTGCCATGCACTTCTTGAAATCTGTCATATTAATGTCCAACCTTTGAACTGGATGGTGGGTCTTGGGGGCCTTTTGACAAGTGTTAAGAAACTACCTGCTTTTTATTTCTTTGTATCACACTTCTGGTAGCTTGCTTGTTGAGTCTCTGAATTAGTCCACACTTAGGACTAATGCTAAATTTATTCCCTAAAAAAATAAGCACCATCAGTAAGGTATTTTGCAGTGTGGTGACTTTTTTCCTTAGAGTATTTATCACATAGGTGAGATGAATGGCTCAGTTTTACAACTCAGGCATAGAATTGACAATGCTAACACAAATTTTTAGTCGGAGATGGAGCCTCTTTCTGAAGTTTGTAAGAGTTGATTAGAAAGTGGGAAATATCCAGTGTAAGTGATGTGATAGCTTTTATGCAAACAGCAGGCTACAGAGTCTGTGGTAGGAAAAGCCATTTGGACCCTTTATCATAAACTTTCTAATGGGCACAGCTTGTCAGAGGATCTACTTTTATGCAGTTGTTTGGGATATAGAAAGGTGTGTTACGCATTTCATACCACACCGCAAAGCACTAACTAGAATGATCTAGTCATAAGGCTCAGTAGTGAATCTTGACATCTGGTCTAAAGAGAAGGAGAAAAGAAGTGGATCAAAAAAAGACAAGTGGATCAAAGAAGGTGAAGGAAAAAGAAAAAAGAAAAAAGAAAAGAAAAGAAAAAAGAAAAGAAAAGAAAAGAAAAGGGGAAATGTGTATTGGGAATAAGAAAAAAGAATAAAGGAAAAAAAGTCCAGAATTAATTCAAATTATGAAGGCAATTGAAAATTGGTATCGTTTGTTGTAGGACAGTTTTGGTGCTCTGCCATTGTCTTTAAGTAGGCTGCTAGGTGTTTGCTAAACTTAACACAAGACTTTGATCAAAAAGCTCAGGTATTGGTGAGCTTTCAGTTGCTTCAAAACATTATGTGAGAGTAAAATACTCTTACTGGGAAAAGACTTTGTAAGCAGAGTTTCTGATCAGTGCATTTTACTATTGAAATTTCAAGAACAAAGAGTGCTCTGAAGAGTTACAGAGCATCATCATTTGCAGATTTGAGGTGTCTTTTCCACGTAAACTGGCTCCTTCCATTTTCTCATGATCAGAGCAGCATGTGTATGATCAAGTCACTTGTAGAGCCTGCACATGCTCAAATTGTACTTACTTTGTTTATTATCAGTGCATACATTCCCCTGCTCTCATACTCAGTATGGAAGGTAAGATGAAGTGGAGCAATAACTGTGCAATTTTATTGTGATGTGTATAATTCAAATGTGCATTGCATGTTTAAATTCTGGTAATGATTGGGTAACAATTGATAGTCAGTTGAGGATAACTTTCTAGCTGCTACCTGCTAAACTGTTCTCTGGTCTGTCTTGGATTTTTATGCTTATGTGAAATATTTGTCATTCATCTGCAGAGTTGCAAGTGCACAGGCTATTGTTCTTCTCAGCTGATGTTAGTGAAGGTAGCAACATTTTTTTTGTTCTACTTGTAATACCATGTTTGATAATTGTCTGCAGTATTTCTCCTTGTTTATGTCAAATGTATCATAGGATCTTTAATTTTTACAGCATTCTTCATTTATTCAAAATGTTTGGCTCCCAAGAATGGTGTTACAAACAGCATGTAGTGAATACTAGATATTGAATACCCAGTCAATTTTCATTACACTCAATTTTTTTTCCTGGTTCTTATGAAATGTAAAGTAATTTAACACAAAATCTACTTTCTTCATAAAGATTCAAAACTTAAAAATCCCACGTATGTGTCCCACATGGGTTTCTCAGAGTGTTGACCATATCTCCTTCCTTCTAGGATCGTCCAGCAATGCAGTTATACCAACCAGGAGCTCGCATCCGAACACATATGGGACCTACAAGTAAAACCTATGACTGCAGTGGGAAATCCTTTGAAGATGCTCTTGATAAAAAGTATGAGGCAGATAATTCAGCTGGAGCTAGTTCTGGAAAGACTGAAGAAGCAGAATAAAAGAATCTGGGGGAAAAGGCTAGCGAAAAGGAATTAATTTAAGATTCAGCATCATCACAAAAAAATCCATTGGGCTGTTTCAGAACTCCACAGGCAATTACATCAACAAAATTGTAATAGCTCTGCCTCTTACTTTCTGTAAAATAAAGGGAAGAGTGACTGGAGATATATAAAATATCTTACAGCAAAGGAATATTGTTGCTTTTTTACAAAAAGCAGCTCAAACACTCTTTGCCTAACTTAAAAGCAGTTCAAATATTCTATTAGATTTCCCTTGAAATAGAAGACCCTCTAACAATTTTAAGGGAATAAGACTTTACTGAAACGATGTCATTTTCTTGAGTCTAAAGAAATGAAATGTAAATTCGCATCAGTTTGAAATCTGAGGCACTTTACATGTATTTGGTGCATGACATGGGGGCCACAGGACCCGTTCCTGCAAATGGCAACGACAGGGGCTGCTGCAGGGAGTTGCAGTCAGACTCGGTGGGACCAGCCCTGGGATGAAGCTCGGGAGCCAGTGGTATTTGCAGGATGAGGCCCACAGTTTGCACAGTTGTGAGGAATGTCCATTGGTATCTGTACCTCATTGTGTTTACGTTGGTTTTCAATTAACCATAGTGTCAGATAAGTGTTAGTAAAGCTACAAGTACGTCGTCGGAGAGTTTGTCATTTTCTGAGCTACTTTTGCCTTTTATGTTTTAATAGATTCCTTGTGCTTAAAACAGAAGACAGCTAATGCAAACATCAGCACATTAACAATAAATCTGGTTTTAATGAATTAGCTGGTTTTTATTGTTCTGACACTGACTTTTGGGAAAAAAACCGTGGTTGTACAGTGATGACTTTTTATATGCTAATGTTTCATATAAGTTGCAGTAACAGGATTTGGAAAATGTAAGATACATGAATATTCTGCAGTTTTATTTGTTAAAAAATTAAACACACATGAATGTCAATTGCACACTACCATTTTGTAAGATCTAGGCCAAATTCTGCCCTCTAAGCAGGCACATACATATATGTGTGTGGGTGTGGGTGTGTGGGGGTGTGTGTATGTATCTTCTGTTGGTTTCAATGATAGCTGTGTGTTTATGAATGGGCAGGACATGTTCATTTATCTTTCATGGCTGAAAATTTCTCAGTTGTCTAAAACTGAGACCTGCTTTGTCATTGAAGTGAAATAGTAAGATATTAATTTATTTTTACATCCTCTCTAAACATTTTATTAAGCATAACATCTAATTGTCCTAGACTGAACGATTATTTATTGCATTGTACAGATATTAAGCATTAAATAGAATAAAAGAAAAAAAGATTTTGACTATGATTTTGAGATGTGATACTGTGCTATTTTTTCATCTATTACTCCAGAAAAATTAAGTGAGATGCTATTACACTGCTTTGCATGCTACAGAAGCAGCTAAAAATACAGTTGAGAAGAATTTTAGTATCAGGCTACATAAGTCAGCTGCCAACTAAAATTACTTCAAGATTAAGTAAAACTGCTGCTAGAGAATCATCTGGGTTTAGCTCCATCTAAAGTTTATCTTGTTTGCCAAGTTTATCGGACTGCATAGAAAGGATTGTCTTGGTGTCCTGGCCAAGTACTGGGAGGGCAGGTTTTCCCCTCAGTGAAAAATCCCAGCTTGATCCAAGGAAACTTGACAGGGAAATTCTTCTGCAGTAGAGCTGGGCAGAGCTGGGATCTTCACCAGATGAGAGGGTCTGCTTGAAAGCATTTCCCACCTTTTTGGATGCCCTGTGGAGACTGGAGCAGGGGGTGTGTTTCACCTGTGAGAAGGATTGGCAGGACACAGAGGAGCTGTGATTTTGCACAAGCTCACAACTCGAGTTTGGCATCTTTTGGCTTTTGGGCTTCACCTCCACCTGCACCCGAGTTCCTTGGTTATGGGCACCTCTTGATACCTTTATAGGGAGCTAACTAAACACAGTTATTTTGCAGTAATTTTCCATTTGGGACTTCTTATTCAAACCTAATCTCAGTAAAAACTGTCAGAATTTAAACATTTGTGTCCACCAGGTCACGCTGGAGATTCAGGTCGAGACAAATTCCTGCAAGCTTTTGACAAATGTTTGTGTTCTTGTGAATGCAGCCTCCCACACAGAGGGGCAGAGAGCCTGTCCTGTGACTTAGGTAAGGACATTCAAATTTGGATGTGGGGAGTGCAGTAGTCATCATCTGCACACAGCTGCAGCCTGAGCTGCATCCGAAGGAGCCCCAGCTGCCTGATGGCTTGGCAGTGCCACTTAAGGAACTCTTGGGACAACCAGGTACTGGCATCTATTCTTCCCACATCTGAGAGGGGCAGTAGGAAGTACCGGCCACCATCAGCAGGATCTGAGCATTACTATGGCCAGCTACACCTGCCATACGTAGCTCAGGAGAGACAGGAACAGCAAGGCAGCCCCAGGAACACCAGGAGCCCAGGGTGCATGGGAATGCTGCCTGCAAGCTCTCTGCTACAGTGCGACCCCTCCTGCCAACGCCGTCGCTGAGCTTCCCCTGCCTGCGCTCATGGTCATCTTGGGCAGTGCCAGCAGGACAGCCTGTGCATGTGGAAACAGGGAGCAGGTTTGGGATGGGAGCTTGTGCAGTCATATCTGCAGGGAAGACTGCCCGTTGGAATTGAGCATGTATCTCGTGGGAATGCTGCAAAGCACAATGGCTAAAGCAGCAGAATACATCTCCAAGTCCATGCTCCAATGTCTCCTGCAAAGGAATTCAGCAGGGCCTGAGCTTGCTTCCCTTGCCGGGGCAGCCAGGCGGGAGGAGCTGCCACCTGCTCTGTGCTCACTTGTTCTTTTACGCTTCTCCCGATGACATCAAATAAATGCAGGCTTGCTGCCTGCCTTTGTGCAAACTCATCGAGAGCTTCATTGCCACAATAGTAACTTTGTTTTGCAAATTCAGCTTAGCTGAAAGTAGAGACAGCATCCCCACTGAATGGGAATTGTGTCTGGTTACATCACAGCTGACTTCAGTGCCATCTGTTTTCTTGCTTTTAAAATATAATGTTCTACATTTAATAAAAAACCCACTTGATAGCTTTACCAAATTTCTGTTGCCCTGTTTCTTATTGAATTCCAAGGTCATTGACATTTAGGAATATGGAAATCACTCTGTCAAATGGAGATTGGGCTCCATTGTGAGCTATTGTGTTACAGGAAACTGATGTGGAATGTAAATATTCAGTAAAAACCCCAGCATTTGTGCTTGTTGCAGCTTTAAAGAGAAGCTTATTTGTGGATACAAATATGCATCTAGCAAGAATTTCTCTTGCTTCTTTCCAGTCCCGTGAGATACTTTTCTCTCTCACGGAAGATATTTGTGGAGTTCTATAAACGATGAACACCTGCGACCTTCCAAACCTGTGTTTATAGTACAGTAGAAAAATATTTTGACAATGGATGTTTTAGGATTTCTAGCCAATCACCCCCAGAGGTGGATGACCCTTTGACCAATTAGACTATGAAGAAAAAAGTCTATAAAAGAGTTGTAAAATAATTAAATAAATGAATCTTGCTGCACAATTCCTGCCTGCTGGATCTCTCTTCTCCTCCCTACCACTGCGGGACACTGTGATACTTATTCAACTCCAAAACATTGTACTGACAACTTCACATTCAGTTTTTAAATACATTTTGTTGCTTCTTTTAATTTAAAACCAAATGGCTGAAAGTTGTTTTTGGAGAGTCTTTGGAGGTCCATCCATGGTTAAGCAAACACTCCTCTTCATGCTGACAGCAGTTTCTCTGCTAGCATTTATTTGCAGTATTAGTCCTGAACAGCCGAAACAAAAGCCTGAAATATGAACATTACAAAGCCCACTCACTGGGCACAAAATAATATTGAACATCAGAATAAAATATGCCTGAAAAGGAAAATGGAGTAGTACTTCCCTCCCCAAACCTGATGGAGTGTTGAAAATCAGTGGAAAATTACTTGTGAGTTGGTGGTGGTGCTCTTTGAGTCTTATACGATGAGAGGAGAGAGTTAAAATTCTCAGGTTACTTATTTATAACTGTTTCATTAGAGGGGAAAAAAAATCTGAAATAAATGGGAAACCAGAATCTTATCTGATAATTTCTAAGTGGTTTAAAGGCATTCACTCTGTCTTCTGTGCCTCCACTTGAGCTTTTCATGGAAGTTCTTGAAGACTGAAAATGTCATCTTCTTACCAAGTGCTGGTTTCTCTCTTAGCTGTTAAACCCTTTCCCAAACTTCCTCATTGCTACATAACTAAAAACCAAATATTTTCCAGATATATTTTGTGGTTTACATTGCACTAGCCCACACCTGGTCTCCTGAACATGCCCCATTTGCATACCCCATCTAGAATTAGGTGAATACTATCAGAGGCTCATTACTGTCACATAAATATTACAGTATTTTGTTTCAAATGGACACAAACATACAAGACATTGGACCGCAGTGTTCTTTGCTCAATTCCAATTAACAGCCTTGATTAGAAAAAAACCCTATTCTCCAATGCTCTCCAAAAGTGTAACGATTAGCAAAAATGGCATATAGACTCATGGTCCATGCAAGGTCAATAAATGGCTCCCAGTATGTGCTGAAGGCAGGAGATACAAAAACATGCAGAAATGGGAGATTCTTTTTTTCCCTTCTCTTTAAAAATGTTGATATATTCTGAAGCCAAATATAATATTCTGCGTAAAACTTGAAGGGGGGGGGGGGGGGCTGGATCTTTTGAGGTGTTGATGTTTTGGGTTTTTTTCTTCTGTCAGGCTCTCAGTTGCCAACTCTAGTGAATAGATTGAAAATTAATTTTGGAAGACTCCACCTGGCCAGACAGGGAGTTTGGCTTTAGGTTATCCACAGCATGGAGGGCTCGGCCTGTTACTACTGATCTGTGCCCAGGTGTGTGTGTGTTGTGCTGCTCCCTATCTCTGGCTATGCAGAAATTTGGATGGTTCTGCTGGATGAATCTGAAGGGAAACTCCACCTCACCTTGTTTCTTAACAGCGAACTTGAATATGGGCACTGATATCTGACATTACCTGTTGGAAGTTCTTGCATGGTTTTGACAGCTGTTGCAGGTCATCATTGTCCAGAAACAACAGTATGGGTACAATTATGTCCTCAGGCATTCAGACAAGAAAATCGGGATATCGAAGGAAAAAATGGAAACACTTGCACGGCGCTGAATAGGCTCAGTCTTGTTTCCTTAACTTTTAACAACATCCTGAAATACAAAGATAAAAGTTGGTTGTATATTGGAAACTTTTAAGTTCCTCAATTAAAGATCAAATAACAAGGAAGAAAACACTTGGGAATATGTTACATAAGGTAAAAATGTATTCGGGGGGTATTTAGATGTGTCTCCAATGAATTGTGAGCTCTCCCTAGCTACGGTGTTAGTTAACAGATTCGTTGTTCTATTTCTTACAGTTACTAACACATAGTAAGAACTAAAAGGCCATTTCAGAAAGTAATTTAGAGGCCTAAGGGAATGAATTAAATGAAACAAGCTGTCTTGGATGATTAAACTCCATGCCTTCAAGAGCCTGATGTCATTTTCACTAAGAGACTTCACAGGTGAATATGGCAATTTTTTTACATTTTGCTTATGCAAAAAAAAAAAGATAGAACTGGAAGCTATAGTCAAGTGTCTTTCATAATAATATTAACTGAAAGGGGGAGACATGAAATTTTAGCATGATTTCATAAATTAAATAAAATCCCTAGGTGTAAAGGAAAAAAAGTTCTTAACTAGTTAGAAAATAAAGTTTAACCATACAGTAAAAAAAAAGTCTATTAAAACCAAAAGTTATTCACTGGTGTTGAGATGTGTTCTTTATGTATTCTCTGTTTTCTAGTGCAATCCTTGGTCTCTAATGGCTAATCCAGCAAAAAATCTGCGTGGGATTTCTTTATCTCCTT
Organism: Corvus kubaryi; assembly: GCF_017639235.1. NCBI lineage: Eukaryota > Metazoa > Chordata > Aves > Passeriformes > Corvidae > Corvus > Corvus kubaryi. Next base: position 2,177 of record NW_024581910.1, on the reverse strand, counting down.
TGAGAAAACTTCTTGGCTAGGTTGAAAGGAAATCCTCCAAGTACTCTAAATCACCTATAGATAACAACAGCATGGAAAAATAAGAGAAGTTTACTTAGTCTGTCTAAGAAGAAATGTAATAAATAGGGTACACCTGGTTTATTTGGAATTTATTTAAGTGTTTGATTCCATGACCAATGGAAATTACTAGATTAACTACAGAAGCTGGAAATTAATTCAAAAAGTGTAAAATGGGGGAAAGCACTGGCAAACCAGAAAGAGATGAAAGCTCAGGATCAGGTGAGAATGACAGGGTATTAGCTGGCCTTGGGTTGAATTTACACACTATTTCCATGAATGAAAAAAGCAGGAGTCAGCATTTTGAGTAACAAAAACTAGATAAAATGCAAGTACGAGGTGGATGCGTAGCAAGAGCACTCTCAACTGAAGACTTGGATGGAAACAACCAGTTGGTTTTTAAGTAAGTCACGGGAAAAACACAATCCACAATGATGAATATATAACCTGTAGTCAAAGAGACATGAGCCTGAGACATGACTACACAGAGGACCAGGAGGGTATCGAGCCTGCAGTACTAGGTTTCTCCATGACACCGAGATGTGGAATAAAGAAAATAATTCCTCATCGGTCAGTAATTGTAGTTGATCACTACACTTCTGCTACACTTTCAGAGCATGTGTAGTTCTGATTTTCTCGAAAACTTAGATACAACTGGTGAAAAATACTGCTGCTATCCCAGCAGCCAGGGGATGCAACAGGTCACTGCTAAATGCTGCCTGACAGAGAAACCGCCCTCTTGGTAAGGAAATGCTGCTGAATGTCCAGGCCAAGCCTCCCCTGAAGGAGCTCTGAGCCATTCCCACATGTCCTCTCAGTGGGTACCAGGGAGAAAAGTTTAGCATCTCTCTCTCCACTTTCTCTCCTCAGAAAGCTGTAGAGAGTGGTGAGGACGTGTGAGAGACTGAACTATTAAGGGACAATGACTCAAACATTCCCCCTTTTGTGGAGAGGCCAAGGCGCTTGGTTGAGATGGAGGAAGTGAACTTTTAGTTGTGTAATGGCTAAACCTCTGATCTGATAAGGCACAGGGTGAATGATGGGCTGTGAGTGAGACATGAGGTGGATCCTGTGGAGACAGATTGTGCACCCTGTCATGTTAAGTTGTGCTTCCCTGCACAAACCACTGGGTTGTGGGGCTCCCCCTCCTCCCCACGGGAAGTACCGGGATATTCGCGTGTGACCTGAGCAAGTTCATCTCTGCTGCTGGGACATAATGGGGCACAACTGACTCAGCTGTGCTGGTGTGATGGGCAGCTGTGTCGTCTTAGAAGGTGTCGAGGACTCACGAAGCATCCCATGATCTACATTCTGACATCAAGCTCCCTGCTCCTGAGGAGGTACCTGATTTATATTCACCTGAACCAGAGTGAATATAAACCCAAGAGATGATGTGTTCTGTCACTGTTGGGGCAGTCACAACACACACAGACAGTGCCTCTTTCAAGGGCCAAAAAGCCGTTTATTGTTTATTAAACAAAGCAGCCTCTTTTATACACCTTTTGTATGTTATCATTCATGTTACAGATTCATTGGTTGCTAAACTACTACAATAGACTCATTGGCTATTACTAAGTACAGCATACTACCATTGGCTACCTATAGCCTAAGCATTCAAGCATTCAGAAAAATAACAGGTGCAGATACGTTGCTGTTTTCTCCTTCTACTGTTTAACTTTCTTGCTTCTGTTGATACTACAGTCTCATGGGTAAAAACGAATTGTTTTTCTTCTCACAGTCCTTCTCTAGCCAAAGTAACAGGCCTGAGCCATAATTTTACAAAGGCAACAAGGCTTTCATTTTATAAGGTTTTACTTAAATGCCACAGTGTTCCGCCAATTTCTCCTCACCACTTCTTCGGGACTTCCCTCACCGCTTCTCACCACCACTTCGACCGAGACTGTACAGCAATCAAGTGTTGTTGTGAGGCTTAGGGTGGTGAGATCCTCACACCTTTCCTTTTCCTTTCCTTTTCCTTTCCTTTTCCTTTCCTTTTCCTTCCCTTTTCCTTCCCTTCCCTTCCCTTTCCCTTCCCTTTCCCTTCCCCTTCCCTTCCCCTTCCCCTTCCCCTTCCCCTTCCCCTTCCCCTTCCCCTTCCCTTTCCCTTTCCCTTTTCCCTT